>NC_073307.1:71330983-71575983 GCF_027595985.1 Sorex araneus | reverse complement strand
GCCATACCTACAGGTGCTCACTGGCGATTCCTGACCCTGTCCTTAGAAGTAACCTCAGCAGTGCTCAGAGGACCATTTATACTCCTGGGGATGAACTGGGGTTGGCTACCTAGGGAAGACCAACATCTTCCCACCGCACTCTCTGTCTGGCGCCAGAATAGTTGGATTTTCACACACACACAAAATGTAGGGTCCAGGGTGTGTCTCTGAAACATGTCCTGGACTTGCAAGTGGGAGGCCTGAGTTCAACTCCTTGCAGCACCAAATAATCAATATAAAAACACAAATAATTTGATAAATGACTACAGGATAATCTAAGTTCTCAAAGAATAGTATTTTAACTTAAAACACTTTTATAAGCTCAGACATGCTTGTATTAAAATAAGAAATCAAAAATAGAGCCCTACTAAACTTTAAACTGTATCAGTTTATCAGCATCACTTGTATCACTTGTCATCCTGTTGCTTATCGATTTGCTCGAGCGGGTGCCAGTAACATCTCCATTCATCCCTGTCGCGTGTTAGTGTAGCCCAATGGCATCTGCTCTCTCCAGCAACACGAAGAGCCTCAAACCATTTGTTCAAGGTCTTGACAAAGAAGTCTGACCATCATAGGAGGCCATTTATCAGAATAAAATGTTTTAAAAAATCAAATCTTCCTTAATAATGCAAATGGTGGATTTATTTTTGCTTGCTCGTTTTTGTTTTTGAGTCATACCTGATTGTGCTCAAGGCTTACTCCTGGCTCTACAGTAGGATCATTCCTGGCGGGACTCAGGCAACCATATGGCGTGCCAGGGACAGAACCTGGGTCAAACACATGCAAGGCCAGCCCCCTACCCAGCTATCACTATTGGAGCTACTACGCTCTGGCTCAGCAAATGGCGAACTTCTTGAACAGAAGACCCTTCTCAAGTTTTAGGATGATGTAAATGAAATAACAAAAAAAAAAGTCTATAAGGCATATATAGTGGTGACTATCTGTAACACTGTAACACTATCTATATAGGCTATATGTAACACTGTGTAGAAAATGAGAAACTTAGAATAATGAGGGAGTCCTGGAGGTGCTCAGGGGACCATATGGGATGCTGGGAATTGAACCCAGGTCAAACGTGTGCAAGGCAAATACCCTACCCACTGTGCTATCGCTCCAGCCCATTATTGTCTGGATTCTTGAGATTGACAGTAAAACATCTCAAGTGCTTAATGCTTTTTAAAATTATGTTTACAAAGAAGTGGTCAGGGCCATGATTCAAAGAGCTAGAGAGTGTTATGTCCATAAGGGTTTCCTGGCATAATCCCTAAAACAGAACTCAGAGTATGAGGTAAGCATCCCCAAATAAAAGTATGAACGCTCATAGAAATGGATTATGCTCCTATGAGTAAGTCAATCACTATGATTCAGAATAAAAATATTCTGGGAACAGAATAGAGTGTCAGGATACAAAGGCCTGAAACACAAATTGACTGATAGTCATTCTATTGTTCAGGAAAAAGCTAACCTCAAAACCTAATGTAAATCACCGTAGACTGATTTACACACCAACTTCATGACCTAGTTTGAACAAGTCATGAAATACCTGAATTCAGTCAGAGCACACAATACATGAAATTATGTGACTGGTAATGCACCCTATACATAACACATCTCACTTTTTTTGGTTTCGTGCTGGGGATCCAACCCAGAGTCTCGTACATTACTCCATCACAACTGCATACTTAAGTGGTCTATTTCCTATAGGCCACTGTCAAATCTGTGTTCACTCACACATTGCATTTGCATGCACTTTTAGAAATGCTTCCTCCATCTCTGCATGTTACAAAAGAGAAGGAATGAAGTAATTTTTGCCACTATCTCAAAAGTGATCACACTCACAGAACAGTAGGAATTGAAGGCCCCTGAAGTTCTCAAACTCTGCCAGTTTCCTGTGATGCCCATTCATTCCTCTGAAAAGAAGCTAGGGGTACAGAAATATAGTAGAGACAGTAAAACAGTGCTTATTTCTGACACTTGTGTGGACATTTAAGCGGCTCCCTGGGAAATCCCTGGCAATGCATGCTACCATTTGGCCAGTATGCCAAATGGAAAGAGATGTATCATGCCAGGAGAATTGTTGGGGAACAGTTTTTCCCCAATGTGCCGAGACATGTTGTGCACTGGGTCCAGGCAGACATGGGGCGAAGGATGATGGGTGCACAGATGAACCACTCCAGGAGACAGCTGATGGCCGCTCACTTTATTGCCAAACACACACATATTTTATAGAGGGCCTCAGCTTAAGAGGATGGTCCAATCACATAAAGTTCAGCATTACTGACCTATCACCTTTCCAACTCTGCTTTGCCCTGGCCCAATCCCAACTAAGGCTGGATGATGCAGTTAGGAATGCAGTTAGGTGACAATTCTTGGGGGATGAGACTCAACACCGGATACCTGGTGCTGGTAAAATGCTCCCAGACACCCCCTACTGGGTCTCTATGCAGGGACAGGTCTTATCTGCTATGCAGGGACAGATCTTATCAGCTCTGGTGCCTGTTGCCATGCACTTCCCAAATACTCTCAAGTGGCAGTATTTTTGTGATGAAACCAATAAAGTCTGTGGTTTAATAGTCACTCACTTCAAAAATATACACTACTTTCAGCACGCATTTACCATCCTGAGCGATCCCTCCAACCATAATTTACTTAGTGGTTCCTTCTCTATCCCAGCTGCCTTTTCCCCCAGCATGGGAGGCCGGCTTCCAAGCCGTGGAGCCATCCTCCTGGCCCTTATCTCTACTATCCTTCGTTGTTAGTCCCCTATTATGTTACTTTATATCCACAAATGAGTGCAGTCATTCTATGTGTGCTGAAAGTAGACTACGGACCAAACATGATGGCCACTTAGTACTTGTATTGCAAACCATAATACCCAAAAGGAGGCGGGGGGGGGGGGGGGAAATGTGCCTGCCACAGAGGCAGGGGGTGGGAAAGGGTGGGGGGGTCACAGAAGGGATACTGGAACATTGGGGGTGGAGAATGGGCACTGGTGGAGAGATGACTGAAACATTGTATGACTGAAACATAATCATGAAAGTTCATAAGTCTGTAATTGTATCTCACGGTGATTCATTAACATAAAATTAGCACTGTAGCACTGCCGTTCATCGATTTGCTCGAGCCAGCACCAGTA
The DNA here is from genome assembly GCF_027595985.1 of Sorex araneus. NCBI lineage: Eukaryota > Metazoa > Chordata > Mammalia > Eulipotyphla > Soricidae > Sorex > Sorex araneus. The sequence goes on along the minus strand of NC_073307.1, from coordinate 71,572,808 downwards.
CCATCTCCATTGTGTGACTTGATGTTACTGTTTTTGGCATATCGAATTCGCCACAGGGAGCTTGCCAGGCTCTGCCATGCAGGTGGGATACTCTCAATTGCTTGCGGGTTCTTTGAGAGGGACGGAGGAATCGAACCCGGGTTGGTCGTGTGCAAGGCAAACACCCTACCCACTGTGCTATCGCTCCAGCCCAAAATAAAATTTAAAAAAAATTAAAAAATATATACACTAAAGTGAAGCCAGAGTGATAGTACAGTGGTGAGGGTGCCCGCCTCGCCTAGGGCTGCCTGAATTCAATCACTGAGCTGATTGAGGTTCCCTGAGCCCCACCAGGAGTGATTCCTTAGTTCAGGGCCAGGAGTACCCCCTCAGCCCTGCTGTGGCTCAAAAAGGGGGGAAATACACTGAAGATGCACTTGTTCACTTCACCTCTTGATGCAGTTTGAAAAAAGAAACTATAATTGTTTGTTTCAGTCTGATAAAGGTCAACTCAACCACTTCCAATTAATCGACTGCAAATCAGCCCGGGGCAGGAAGGGCCTTCACAATGCCTCCAGGGCACCCCCCCCCCCCCCCGCCCTGCTCCTCCGGGCTGATATTTAAGCAAAAAATATCAGGAGCAACCATTGATTAAGAGCATGCAGGGGCCCCAGGATTAATACTGCAGTCGGGGGCTATGATCCACTGGTTAAGACCCCCCACTAGACTGAACAAGAAAGCTACTGATGAAAAGCCGCTTGCCTGGGAGGAGCCCAGGGGAGGAGGCCGGGATAGGGGGTGGGGGGGAGGAGCCTGGGGACAGAATGGGTGGAGAAGAGCCCAGGGAGGAGCCCAAGGATAGAGGGGGGAGGCAGAGCCCGGGGAGGAGCCTGAGGGAGGAGCTTGGGCACAGGGGGTGATGTGGGGACAGAGCCCGGGGGAGGAGCCCAAGGGAGGACTCCGGGGACAGAGCCCGGGGAGGAGCCCGAGGGAGGACTCCGGGGGACAGCCCGGGGAGGAGCCCGAGGGAGGACTCCGGGGACAGGGCCCGGGGAGGAGCCCGAGGGAGGACTCCGGGGACAGGGCCCGGGGAGGAGCCCGAGGGAGGACTCCGGGGACAGCCCGGGGAGGAGCCCGAGGGAGGACTCCGGGGACAGGGCCCGGGGAGGAGCCCGAGGGAGGACTCCGGGGACAGGGCCCGGGAAGGAGCCCGAGGGAGGACTCCGGGGACAGCCCGGGGAGGAGCCCGAGGGAGGACTCCGGGGACAGCCCGGGGAGGAGCCCGCCGCCCGCTCCGCCTACTCCGGGACGGCCCGGGGACCCGCGTCTGGACTGGATAAAGAGCCGCCCTGAGCGTTCTCATCACGCCCTCGGCCCACCCCTGTCCCGCGCCAGCCCAGCATGCGGGGCCGGAGGAGACCCCCCAGCGTGAGGGGAGGCCCGGTCCCCGCCCGCGGGCCGCCCTGCACTGCGCCTGCGCACCAGGAAGTGGCGCCCTCAGCGGCAGTCCCAGACACCCACCACCAGGGGATGCTGCGGAGCCAGGAGTGACCCCGATACCCATGGCCCAGAATGTTACTCGTTTCCATTCTTACATTAAAATTGCCGCATTGAGGGGAAGCTTTTCCCATCTAGCACGATGTCCTAAAGTCAGAGAATGTATTTCGGTTACTTTTGGCTCTATCGTCTAGAGCGACAGGATTCAGGGCCGGGGAGGTTGCTCAATGGGCAAGGCACTGCCGGGCGCATGTGGACCTGAGCTCCACGCCCCGCATCCCGTTCGGTTTCTTGAGTCCGCCCAGAGTAATCCTGAGCACAGCCAGGTGTGACCCCAAATCCCCCCAAAATAAAGAACAGGAGGTAGGATGCTTGCCTCCATGCTGCAGATCCATTTCATATGCACAGTACCACATGCACAAGGATCACTCGTGCACAGAGAGCCAGAAAATTCTGAGCACTGCTGGACGTTACCAAAACGACCTCCAAACACTATCAAGTGGTGATATTTTTATGAAGGTGTCTTTTGATTATATGAAACCCTTTTTAAGTAGTTCAATTGTGTTTACACCTAAGTCACAAAATAAATCGGTTTGGATTCATTAGTGAGGAGCAGAATATCCTTGTATTTATTTGGTGAAGAAGAGCTCAATTGAACCACTTTAATGTTCTGTTCTACTGGCTTTTATCCGCTTCTCCTATAACATTTTCCTGTTTATTGGCTTTTATTTACCTATACAATTTCTGAAATGTAATTAATGAAAGAAACGTCATGGGGGGCTGGGGAAACAGTACAGTGAGTTGAGCACTTGCCTTGCATGCAGCCGACCCAGGTTCAATCCCTGGCACCACATATTGTCCCTCGAACCCTACCAAGAGTGATCTATGAGCACAGAGTCAAGAGTAATCCCTGAGCACTGCCAGGTATGGCCCCAAAACAAACCAAACAAAAAAACTCTTAAGGGTCAGTAATTTAATGGGCTGAGTACATATGAGAGCCTCAAGTTTAATCCCCCAAATTTAATCGCAGACCCAGGTCTCTGAAGCACTACCAGGAATAACCCTGAAAAACAAGACAAAACAAAAAAAAATAAAGCCATCAAATGCAAACACATTTATTATCAAGTGATTCTGTCTTACCTGGGGGTGATGACGGACAGCATGAAAATAGAAAAACTTTCAAGTATTTTCCAAAGTCACTGGAATCAGGTGTTTGGGGGGTGAGGTGTAGTCACACCCAGTGATACTCATGACTTCCTCTTGGCTCTGTCTCTGTACTCAGGGATCATTCCTGGTGTGGTTCAGGGCACGTGACCAACTATCACAAGTGACTCCGGGTGGCAACCATATGGAATGCCAGGGATGAAACCCAGGTCAGCCACAAGTACTGCACACTGTACTGTGCTCTGGCCCCTGTAATTAGTATGTTTTTTAAAAATTTCTTTTGGACTGGGGTCACTGGTGTTGAGAAATGTACACTGCTGAAGGAACAGTTGTCCAAACATTAGATGACTGAAACCCAATCATGAACAACTTTGTAACTGTGTATCTCACTGTGATTCAATTAAAAAAAAAGAAATTTAAAAAGATTCTTTTGGGCAACATCTGCAGCGCTGGGGTCTCACTGCCCCCAGCTCATCACTCAGGGGTCCCTGTGGTACCAAGGACTGAACCCTGGTCTCTAGTATGCACAGCATGTACTCTGGCCTGCTGAGCTGCTCAGCAGTGTGGGGACCATGAGGTGTTGGGGATCTAACTGGAGTGAGGGCATGCTATACATGTGCACGCCGCTGTCTTGTCTGAACTGCATCACTTCTAATTCCACGAGAAGCCCTTCTGGTCATGAGAATTCCTGCTGTCTGTGAAGGGTTGGAATTCAGTGGGGGTTCAGTTCCTCTACTAGCAAATAGCTCCCCTCTTGGAGAGCCCGACAAGCTACTGAAAGTGTCCCGCCTGCATGGCAGAGCCTGGCAAACTACCCGTGGTGTACTTGGTATGCCAAAAACAGTAACAACTATGGTCCTCATTCCCCTGATCCTGAAAGAGTCCCCAATGCCATCGAGCTACACCAACACGCGACAGGGATGAATGGACACATCACTGGTGCCCACTCAAACAAATCAATGAACAACAAGATGACAGTGATACAGTGATACTAGCAAGTAAGTTGGTAATGGCTTCCTTATTTTCCTTCTCAGTTATGGAGAGCTTCCATGTTCCAGTGCTTTGTGAGGTTAACTGGCTTTTCAGAGCAAATACAAGTGCACTGTTTTTTTTCCCTCAACCTTACAAATTCAGACACTGGCAGATTGAAGCTATTTGCCTAATTGGCCCACAGCTAGGAAATGAGAGCCAGAATTGAGATTTAACTTCACCTGGTATTGGTCCAAGCTCTGCAGCCGTCAGATAATCCCTGCCAGATTGTCACGTGTTGTGGGGAGTGCCTTCCCTTGTAAGGGAAGACCTTTTGTTGAGTCGGGTTTCTAGAGATGCTGGGCAGATGTGTCTGGAACATGTAGATACATTCCAGCAGTCTACCTCCACAATATCTAAGGCATAGAAAGAAGAGTTAAGAGAATTTTTGTAAAACAAGGACTGTTCCTTAACTCAACATGCTTTCATGTCAGCTTTTGAGTTCAATAGTTGCTTTATTTGTCAGGACTCCTCCAAGCCCCAGGAATTGGGAAATAAATATTTCCCTCTGTTAATCTTTTTCATCAAGTATGGATTAAGATAGTAAAGGGAGCATCCCACTTCGCAAGCACAGTTTTCAAAAGAGCTGTGCAGGTGTTGCTGAGTTTTTAAGTTAGAAAGACAATTCTTTTTTTAAAAAAATTTTTATTAGTGAATCACCGTGAGGTACAGTTACAAACTTATGAACTTTCATGTTTGTATTTGGTTTACATCCCTCCACCAGTGCCCATTCTCCTCCACCAATGTTCCCAGTATCCCTCCCACCACCCCCATCCCAACCCCCAGCACCCCACCCTGCCTCTGCAGCAGGGCATTCCTTTTTGTTCTCTCTCCTGTTGGATGTTGTAATTTGCAATAGAGGTATTGAGTGGCCATCATGTTCGGTCTATAGCCTACTTTTGGCACGAAGCTTTCAACCCAAGTGGGTCCTCCCAACATTCTCTACTAGGTGTTCCCTTCTCTGTCTCTGCTGCCTTCTCCCCCAGCATGTGAGGCCAGTTTCCAAGCTGTGGGGCAGATCTCCTGGTTCTTAACTCTACTACTCCCAGGTGTTAGTGTCCCATTCTGCTACCTTATAATCCACATATGAGTGCGATCTTTCTATGTGGAGAGACAATTCTTTATAAATGAAGACACGTGTTAAAGAGTGCTGAGGACCAACTTGTCTAAAGTGGAATAATTGGCAGTAGGTGTGAAATGGAGGCAGTGAGGCAAGGACAGAATGGTCTTAAGGTACCCCCAAACAACAAACAAACCATCAAGGGAAGTTTTATTTTTTTTATGGAGAGATGCAAAGATATTATAGGCAGGGAAGCAGTGAAAAGAGTAGGAGGGCATGAGAGTTGCTGTGTTTGGGAGGTAAAGAGTGGAGAACACATAAATGTGTGTCCCTACCAGACTAAAACTAGAAGTAGGGATTGTTGGATTCAAGCTTGTGATTTGTTTTGTTTTGTTTTCTTTTCTCCCAATGCCCAGTATCTTATCCCTTGAATAAGTGTTGAGTGAATGATGTTGCAGCTTTGGAAAAGAGGGGCTTTCCCTCATGAGGCTATATGAAAAAAATTTTGAAAAATCTCTCTGGTGTCAATCAAGGAGAGGACTTCTGCTGAGTAAAGGTCCGTGATGGGGGTTTGTAGCCTTAGTCTACTAGAAAGCTAATCAAGGTTGGATTTGGATTGTGGATGTCTCCTCACTCCTGTCCATCTCAGACAAACTATCACAAGCAATTCAGGGTGGCAAGCCATTAGGAAGTGTGGCTTCCTAATCAGGCCCCGAGGTCTGATTTCCTAAACAAAGCTTGCTAGCAGTGTGTAAGGCAAATAGCGACACATCTCAGCGCCTGCCAAAAATGCCGCAGGTGCTGTGTAAGGGCAGGAAAGCAGCTAACAGTACCGAACTCTGGGAGTAGTTGGTCATTTTTTAGTTAGAGTAGTTCTCAGTAAAAGAGGAAGCCTCAGTTTACCCTCGCCAGCTACCATGAGCAGTTCTGGTTCTGGCTTGCCCATCCTACTTTTTTGACTGGACTTTTCTGATAAACAAGGAGTTAACAATTATTCATCATAAAATTCTGCCCCAGAACTTAGGCTCACAGGGAGACTAAGACATGGACAATATCCGAGGCAGGTCAGAAAGACTCCAAGCAGCCCTCCAAGAGCCTGTCTCCCTGTAAATTCCCTGCATTTGGAAGAAACGAGAGCACAGCCTCCCACTGGGAAAGCCAGACTCCAATCGTGCCTCAGGGCCAAGAGTTTACAACCTAATAAGAAAAGCATGACAGACGCCAAGGACACGGACGTAAATGCCCAGACACCTGGCCACAGGTAACAGGGGTGAGTCAAGTCTATGTAACAAGCTGTGCTAACCTCCTCTTGTTTGCTCAAGGTGATGAGAATGCACCTGGCAGAGGGCACCCAGCACATAGGCCGGAGGTCAGTAGGCTTAAAAACCTCTGGCTGGTGACAATCAGGGTTCTAAGCTTGTGAACTCTCAGTCCCTTGTATGTGTGGGTTTCGGTGTGTGAATAAACCTGGAAATATCTGTCCTGTCTCTATGCGTCTCTGCCAATGGCTGAGCTCAGGGTTGTGGCCACTTAATATCTGGAGGTCCCACAGAGGTCTCTGGCACCTAACATATTCTCTGTAGTACTTGCCATGGATTAGAAACGCAAAAGGGGGCTGGAGCGATAACACAGCGGGTAGAGCGTTTGCCTTGCACGCGGCTGACCTGGGTTTGATTCCCAGCATCCCATATGATCCCCTGAGCACTACCAGGAGTAATTCCTGAATGCATGAGCCAGGAGTAAACCCTGTGCCTCACCAGGGATGACCCAAAAAGCAAAGCAAAGCAAAAAAAAATAAAGTAAAATAAAATAAAACCCGAAACGCAAAGGACCTTTAAAAAGGCCTACGCAAAAAAACCTTTCTTTTACCTTAGTCCTACACGAAGTTCCTCCCCACTGGGGGAGCGTCTTTTCTTTTCTACTTTCCAATAAACTTCTCCACTTTCCAAATCTGAGCATCTGTTTGTTTTTTTTTTTTAATTTTTATTTATTTATTTTTTTTAGCTTTTTGGGTCACACCCGGCGATGCACAGGGGTTACTCCTGGCTCTTGCACTCAGGAACTACTCCTGGCGGTGCTGGTGAGACCATATGGGATGCCGGGGGTTGAACCCAGGTCGGCTGCGTGCAAGGCAAACGTCCTACCCGCTGTGCTATCGCTCCGGCCCCTGAGCATCTGTTTTGACTCACTATTTTCATTCCTGAAAATATTGAAAAACCTGGGAATCTGGAAAGAACTGAGAGACCCTCTTCCGCCGCTTCGGTCGCATCCGTGGCGGTGGCAGACAGGTGAGTTGTGGCTCTCTGGAGTTCCAAACCCCAACAAGGAAACCGGGTTCTGAGCTCCTGCAAACACCTTGGGCCGTTTCAGGCGACCCGCGGAGACGCCTTCTCGCTGCCCAGCCAGAATGGGGCGGCCCCGCCGGCCCTGCGGACACTCGCCCTGCACGGTCTCACCCGCACCTCCTCGCCCGCCCTGCGGATACTCGCCCCTGCACGGTCACACCCGCGCCTCCTCGCCCGCCCTGAGGACACTCGCCCCTGCACGGTCTCACCTGCGCCTCCTCGCCCGCCCTGCGGACACTCGCCCCTGCACGGTCACACCCGCGCCTCCTCGCCCGCCCTGAGGACACTCCCCCCTGCACGGTCTCACCTGCGCCTCCTCGCCCGCCCTGCGGACACTCCCCTGCACGGTCACACCTGCGCCTCCTCGCCCGCTCTGCGGACACTCGCCCCTGCACGGTCACACCTGCGCCTCCTCGCCGCCCTGCAGACACTCGCACCTGCTGCCACACCTGCAGCGGGCGGGTGCGCGTCCGGGCCGCGCTCAAGGCCAGCTGCGGCCGCTGCGAGGGGTCAGCCCGCTGGCGTCCAGCCGGGTGAGCTTCCGCGCGCTTCTCCGTGCCTGAGGTTCCTGCCCGGAATGAGGGACCCCGTTTGGGCCTGGGGGTCCGGGAGCCCGGGAGCTCGCGTCCTTGCGTGGCCCCTCTCTGCGCCCTGCCCACGTCCTTGCGTGGCCCCTTTCAACCCTGAGCTCGGTCCGCTGACGGGCTCCGCTGGGTCGCGGGGTGCTGGGGACCGGCCACGCTTTCCTCCCATTCTCATGATCTAACATCCCGACCCGCAACGTCAGGTTGTTATGGGAAGACCGAGCCCCAGGTCTGGCTCCTGGTCCCACCCCTAGCGCGAGACTGGGCACGCTCTCTAGCACTCGCCCTCGCCTCTGCTATTCATGCCAGACTTGCAGTCAGACCTGGACCCCCTTCCGCCGCAGGCGCTTGGGACTTGGTGGTTTTTATGACTATTTTCATTCCCAGTCACCGTCTGGAAGTTCCTGGGTTTGGAAGGCAACCGTTCTGCCGAACATCAGTTCTGCCTTTGCGAAGTGACACTGAAAAGCTGCGCTCGTGCCAAAGCGTGTCCTGAGACGCCAGAAGAGCCTTGCTGAAGTTCCCCACTAGCACCCACTTTGACTAGTACGTGGGCTACACCTGGCTCTGCGGCTCACCGGTCACTCCCGGTGGGACTCCCGGGGGCGAGGGGGTGGGGAGTACAGAGGAGTCGGGGCTCGAACCCTTGTCAGATGCAGGCGTCCTATCCGCTGTACTAACACTGGCTCCCATGGTGATCTTTTACATGTCTATTCAGAGTCTATGTGAAGGGAAAGAGAAATGCCCAAGGCAGCAACTTAGTTCAAATATAGGTAAAGAAAAATGAACAGATTGTCTTAACTTAGGTGATGGAGAAGGGGATGGATATCAGACCGGAGGCGGGAAGGAATGGCCCCTTTCAGGAGAGCTCTAGGAATGTGGTATGTCCAGGGATGGCTTAGAACAGGGTGAACCTTTATGAAAAGATTGATTAAGTGTTAGATTACAGTCTGAGGGAACTGGTGTGGTTACCACTGCCCCACAGCAGAGTTCTAGCCACGCACGGTAATGCTCTGCCTTCAATTGATAGGAACCCTCACCTTCCTCCCTTACTGGTTTCTGCATTTCTAGAGCCCAGTAGCGTCTTTCATGATTTGTATTTCATGATTGTGTAAATCTGTGTTTTTTTTCGAATGTCTTTTACTGAGCAGGGTTAAACTTTGAAGACCCACTGGATTTGTCTCCAGGCGATGTGTGTGTGTGAGATGGAGTGAGGGTAAGAGAGAAAGGAGTCCATCATGATTGAGATTTTTGATCTAAGAAAGCAGAAAAGGGATCTATCATTTTCTCTGGTGGGTAAATCTTGAGAAATAGGCTTTTCTTGAATGAGGTGGAATGAGAAGGGACCAAAATTCTTACTTTGTGAGCCTCTCAGAAATCTACTGAGCAGTTGGAATTTTCTCCTTTTTCTCTCAATGGCCAGTTGATTACCCGAGAGTCAAGGGAGAGTCCAGGATGGAGATATCTTCTGTTTTTTCCTTTTCGTTTTGGGGCCACACCTGGGGTGCTCAGCTCCCATCACTTTGCCAAGCCAAGGTGTGTGAACCCAACCTCTGATCTCCCTGTTGCCCTGTTGTCCTACCATTGCTTTGCAGTCCTCATCTTTAATGTAACAAATATGGGATTCAGACTTCCTCGAACAATTACTTTCACACGGTCTTTGGGTTCTCACTCAGCATCAGCTGCTGCTGTTTCTTCTCCTTGGCAGGTTCCTTCCTGTCTCCTTGCACTTCCCACATGGTGAGGATTCCAGGATTTTGGCCTCCACCCGCTCCCTCCTTCCTACTACCTACCCTATCAGGCTGAAGACACTGAGTTCCAAAATTTTTAATACCACAAGAATCTTGTATCTCCAGGGTTTGGAGAAACAGTCAAGGGGGAAAGGTGCTTGCCTTTCATGCAGCTCACCCCAAGTTTAATCCCAGGCACTGCCTAAAATTCCCCTAGCACCACCAGGAGTGGTTCCTGAACACAGAGCCAGGTGTAAGTCCAGAGCAGAGGGGATCATATGGTGCAGCCTTCAACCTGGCTCCATGTTGAAATGTTTTTTAAATAAGCTCCTCAATACTTTGATTGGGGTCAGGTCAATCCCATGACTGGTGTGTTTTGGAGATTCTCTATAAAAAGCACAGACACAAATTTTGTGCCCTTGTTTTCCAGACTTAGTTGCCACTTTTTCTATTCTCTGTACTAAATACACTTTATTTAACTTTGTCTTCGTTCTTGTCTGTGAGCCAAGTAGACATTATTGAAACTTAGAACTTTTCTTTGAATGGACTCATGATTTTGGAGATCATACCGGCGGTGTTCAGAGATCACTGCTGGTAGGGCTCACAGGACCCCATGGTGTGCTGGGAATTGAACCCTGCTCTGCCCTGAACTCACTTTTTAAAACTGTACTCATCCTTAACAGTTACCTCTGAAAACAAGGAGTAGTTTTCCCTAGTTTTGTTTTTTCTTTTTTGTATGAGAGTGAAAACTCAACTAGTGACTTCGAAAGTGTACCCATCTGTGTGTACCCATCAGTATTGTGACTCTTCTTTATTAAATACATTTGTAGTCATTGGAGTTCCTTACTATAGAAAGCTAAGAGTAAACCACCTTAAATCTTTAAGGGGAAATGGTTGAAGTTCTGACTTCTGGAGCTGCTTCATGCTGACAAGGGGGCGCTGACTCTGCTTGCATAAGGGGTGAAGTCTCACACTACCCTAGTTTTTTAATGGGTCCCAGGTGATGAATTAGTTGGGATCCTGAAGGTATAATGAGATGCAACACACCCGTCTGTTGTGGGTCCTATTCAAAAGAAGCTAAGATCTGTAGTGATGAAAGCATACAGTTTGACATCATGTTTAATTCACTCAATCCCATGTTGAAAGCCTTAACATCCCATTATCTCAGAGTGCTTTACTAGGAGTCCAGTGTACCGTTTAGCATGTCTAATTCAGCTAATCCCATGTTGAAAACCCTTGATTTCCTGCAACTTTTTAAAGAATTCCATTATCTAAGAGCACTGTAACATGAGTCTGGATAATCCTTCCAATATATTTTTCGTAGATCTTGCCAAAAAGGTACTAGCACAATTCTGTAGATGTAATTTAAAGAGTTTCTTATACCAATACAGTTTGATCAGTTTCTTTCCTTAAAACACAGCCTCAAACTTCTACACATCCCTTTACAGTCTGTCCTGTTAACTTTCCTTCAACCCATTTCAAAATCAAGTTCACTTTAACAGGATTCCCTTCCTATTCCCACTGATAATATCTCCATCCATTATCTTTCTGATTTAAGGCATACATGTAGATTCCTCTAGTCATATCCCAGAAGTTTAAACTCTTATTTTACTGAACTTAGTACAGCATGATCTTCCAAGTTTGGACACAGGTTGCTAATCATCTCATTTAGCATGACAACACTGTACTCTGCAATACTATTTCAAAAGAATTATATTAGTCCTATAGATATTCCAAAAGCTTTAAAGATGCTCACAATTAAAGTTCTTACAACATATATTCACTGGGAAAAACTTCACATTAGAAATTAACCAGGAGGCATCTTTAGGATTCTGATTTCTAGGAAAACACAGATATAAAAAGATTAAAACACTCATTGACTACCATGAAACAGTCATAGACTACCATGAAACAGTAAGGATTTCACACTTGTATACGAAGTTCTCTATAGGTCAGGACTAGGTTGATACCTGGTGACAAAGCTTTGCATGAAATAAAGTTGTGAGAATAATAGCATGCATTTTCATGTACTGGACACTGATTAACGATATAGTCAGTAAAAGTTGACTAGTTATTTTCCCACATTTTCCACACAAGTCTCCATTCTCAGAAACTACTATAGCCAAAGGGGCTCTTCTTAGCCACTTGCAATTTAAAGTGACTTTTTTTTAAGTTCTGAAACTGGTCTGGCATTCCAGCAGGAAAACCTGTTATCTTTATATGATTTAAATCATAGTTTATAATGTTCAAAACACTTTTTTTTCTGATTTCTGAAAGTCATATACTCATTGAAAAAGCTAAAAAATACTGAAAGTTCTATGAAAGACAAGATCTATAATCCACATAGAGAACTGCTGTTAATTGCACTTTTATTTCTTTTTTTTTCTTACTTTCTTTTTTGCTTTTTGGGTCACATCCAGTGATGCACAAGGGTTACTCCTGGCTCTGCACTCAGGAATTACTCCTGGTGCTGTTCGGGGGATCATATAGGATGCTGGGAATCGAACCCAGGTCGGCCACATGCAAAGCAAACATCCTACCTGCTCCAGCCCCTGCACTTTTACTTCTAACTTGTCTTCCAGACTTTTTTTTCACTTGTATATCTGTATTTAGATTTTTTTGCAAAGGTTTTGTTAAGCCATACATGCTACTCATAATTTTGTTTGTTTTTGTTTTATTTGGGGGGCACACCTGGAAGTGCTTTTGGCCCTTCACTCAGGGATCACTCCTGGCATTCTCTGGGAACCATATGGGATACTGGGGATCAAACTTGAGTTGGCTCAATGCAAAGCAAACTCTCTACCCACTGTACTACTACTCTGACACCTAGTTTTAAAGTTAATATATTGTGTTCATTTTTCATGTACAATTCACACTTGTATACAAAGTTCTCTGAAGGTCAGGACTAGGTTGATACCTGGTGACAAAGCTTTGCATGAAATTATAATGCTAATGATTATACAATATTAGGCATCTAGATAGAAATTTTGCTATTATATTAATAAATATATGTTTAACAAACTTCTTTATACATGTATTTTGCATACTATATATAAAGTATAAATATATAAGTATAAATTTGTATCACTGTATCATTGTATCATTGTCATCACTGTTCAGTAATGTCTTCATTTGTCCCAGCCCTGAGATTTTAGCAGCTTCTCCTTACTCGTCTTTCCCAACAATTGGAGGCTCCTTTCAGGGTCTGGGAATGAGACCTGTTATTGTTACTGTTCAATGTGTCAAAATGAGCATTAAGAGGTAACCTATGAGGCTGTAGTGATAGTACAGCAGGTAGGGCATTTGCCTTGCACGTGGTCGATCTGGATTCGTTTCCTGGGATCCCATATGCTCCCCCAATCACCACCAGGAGTAATTCTTGAGTACAGAGCCAGAGAAACCCCTGAGCACCGCTGGGTGTGACCCAAAAAGCAAAAGAGAAAGAAAAACAAACAAACAAAAGAGGTAACCTAGCATGTGGCCAGAGTGGGTAGGGCACTTACTTGCCTTGCACATGGTCAACCTGGCATCCAATACAGTCCCCCAAGCACTGCCAGGAGAAATTCTTGAGAGCAGAGCCAGGAGCAATCCCTGAGCATTGCCAGGTGTGGCCCCCAAACAAAAACCAATAAGAAACATAACATATGTTTAGTCATTAATAACCATGTCAAGGGAATATTTAGTTTCCACTAAATAGGAGGAGGAAGAGGTGACCCAAAGAGGCAGAGTGAATTCAAGAGAAAAGTGGGATGGAGGGTTGAATTTGGCCTCAAAGGAATGGAACTGACAGCTCATTGATGTAGATGGTTGAGAGAAGTTCCGTATATCTCACCACACAAACATTGCACATTTTGTAATTCTTTCTTTTATTGTTTGCAAAAAGTGGGATGTGACTATTATGTAAATATTTAGAACAACTGTGTATTAAAAATCACTTAGTATTTTATGTGATGGTTACTTTTTAAGAGGTTGTTCTTTTGGACTTAAAATGGTGTAATGATTATGGGATGGAAACAGGGTTATTTGTGGTTTTCTTTTCTGTGAATCATGTTTTATAATAGGAATCATCTGGAAAGAAAAAACTTTATCTCCTCTTTAACTGTATTAAAGAGGAGAGAATGGCTGGAGAAATGTCCACTAGGGCCAACGTTGGGGTGAAGGAAGACTTTGGACGTTCGCACCCTGGACAATTCCTCTGCGGGAACAGCTTCAGAGGCGGACTGTGGTAGTGAGAATTGTGGAAGTTTTCTTTTCAGTGCTTCAGGTTTCTCAGTGCCATAGGAGAGTGAGGCCAGAGATGTAATGAGTGGAGAAGGAAGGGCTGACAATTTAAAAGGATTATGGGAAAGTGAATGGGCAAGGGAAATACAGTTGTCAACTCTATCAATCTGAGGGTCAGCAGTCATGAACTTAACGTGACTTTTCTTGTGGGATGGTGGTGTTTGCCCCATCTATATTCAGTACAGCTGCTGGTGTTCACATGAAGAGTACTTCAGGAATTGAGTTTAGTCAGGACTTGAATTGATAAGGGTCCAGAGGGACAAGGGAATTGAGATGATGATAAAAGGTAATCAATGATATTTGGACTTTGGGATTTGGGTTATGGAAGAGGAACGGGGAGATCAGTGAGATTTGGGTGAGTGGAATGTGGGTCTGCAAGTGGATTGGATGCTTGTGTCAAAGCTCAGAGCTTTGATATGCAGACAAAAAAGACAGAATAAAAGGAAATGGTACTACGTGATGCCCAGCTAGGGAGCTCTGGGGAAAGTGATCTTGAAGTGATACTAGGGAGCTCACACATACGTACTCTATTTTTGCCCGTTGATTCCAAGGCTTTGGACAGACAGTTGTCCCTACTCAGTAAGACTTTAGGGGAACTGTGTCCTCCTGGGACACCCAGCTATTCCTTAAGCAGTGAAGTAAAAGGACAGGGAAGGGGGGTTCCATGATAGCAAGATGTTGCTGATCCAGGGCCTTCAAGAAGGTGGAATAGAATATTTTGTTGTTGGGAAGGAAATAAAGCAGCTTGTAATGCAAGTGCTATGGATCCTGGCCAGATCTAAGACTGACCCGAGGTATCTGTTGGTTGACTAATGTGTTCTATTCAGAGGCTTTTTTCTGAAGTTTTTTTCCCAGTGAAGTGATGGGGTGGGCTCTGACACAACCCAGAAATCTTTGTAGTAGACTGTGAGGAAACCTGTACTGAAGGGAGAGCATTTTCATCCACACATAAGGTGGAGGGTAGAAAGTGGAGGGCCGGGGCTGGAGCAATAGCACAGCGGGTAGGGCGTTTGCCTTGCACGCGGCCGACCTGGGTTTGAATCCCAGCATCCCATATGGTCCCCTAGCACCGCCAGGAGTAATTCCTGAGTGCAAAGCCAGGAGTAACCCCTGTGCATCGCCAGGCGTGACGCAAAAAAAAAAAAAAAAAAAAAGTGGAGGGCCAGGGCTGGAGGGATAGTCTTGTGGGTGAGGTATAAGAGGAGGTCGAGGAACAGTGGCGTGGCTATGAGGGAATATTCCAAGCCTTTAGGATTTAGGGAATGACTTATATGGCAGATATACCAATATCCTTTCGGTCTTTTACTATTAGAAAGCTGAATATTTCTTTAGTTTGCTATATTTAGAGATAACTTGCTAAGAAAATTTTAATTTTTTTTCTTTTTGGGTCACATCCAGCGATGCTCAGGGGTCACTCCTGGCTCTGCACTCAGGAATTACCCCTGGCTGTGCTCAGGGGACCGT
Source organism: Sorex araneus (assembly GCF_027595985.1). Classification (NCBI taxonomy): domain Eukaryota; kingdom Metazoa; phylum Chordata; class Mammalia; order Eulipotyphla; family Soricidae; genus Sorex; species Sorex araneus. The sequence continues at coordinate 71,557,675 of NC_073307.1, read as the reverse complement.
ATGGGATGCTGAGAATTGAACCCGGGCCAGCCGCGTGCAAGGCAAATGCCCTATCCGCTGTGCTATCATTTCAGCCCCGAAAATTTTAATTTTTGGTAGGAAAATTATGGTCTACTACTGGGACCTTGAATGAAGGTGTTAACCTCAGGAATGAAAGATTCATTGTATGCATTTCCTCTTCCCCCTTTTGGTAGATGAAATATGTAACTATTAATGGATGATTTACCCTTTTACCCAAGGTAACTATGTTGTTGTAGTTGTAACAACTACAGTTGTTGTAGCTCTCTACCCTAATTTAAAAACCTTCTATTTCAAGGAAGAAAAGCTGTACAAAAAGCCACCACGTCAGATTCTCTACACAATGAGTCAGGTTTTTATAGTGATGGAGCCAGAAAAGAAAAGCAAATAAAACTTGCTCAAACGGCAAATTCCCCTCAGAACTAAGATCTTTTTGATAGGATTTCGCCGCTGAAACAAGAGCAGGGTGCTAATCTATAAAATTCTTTCCTCTTCCCTTCCCCCCCTCTAGGGGCCACTTATAGAGATACTTGGTACCTTTAAATAGAGCATAGAGGTACTATAGAGGAAATTGCTGGTATCTCATGGTCCCCCAAACACTGCCTAGAGTGACAGTAATCCCTAAACTGGGAATAGCACTCAAGCACTACTGCTAGATAACCCCTCCTTGTTGCCCTCAGAAATATGGATCAAGGAGATAACTATAAAAGGTCACACAGAGACAGAAAGTAGATTCATGGTTGCTACTGGCCTGCGGGGGAGGAAAAAATGGTGTCACTGTGAATGGATTAAGTATTTCTTTTTTTGGAGGGGTAAAAAATACGTATTGCATGCTTTTAAAAAGGTATTTTATGGACTATAAACAACCAATGAAATTGTGTTATATTTGATTGTACCAATTCAGTGATTAAAAAATTTTTTATAAAGTAGTTCACAACATTTGATTACATTTACTATTCAAACCAATCCCACCACCACTACACCTTCCCACCACATTTTGAATATTTCCATCCCAAACCCCAACCACTTCCCCAAAGCAGAACCAAAATAATATATTTTGTGTTGTAATAAAAAACCGCTGAAAATGCTATAAAAAAGTTTCTTAGAGGAGTGTGAAGATTGTTTTATTTCTCAGTGATTATGTTTTTAAATCAAAACCCTCCCTCCTTCATTTCTTTCTGCTGCTGTTGGGATGTCCCAGTGTTGTCACTGTTGTGGTGCTTGGGGGGTGGGATGCCTATGTATCCTATGTGGATGCCTATGCCTATGTGATGTTGGTACACATGCTCACCGCTTAGTTGTGCTCACATCCACCTGGTTGTGTATGGATGTCACACACAACCAGTCATATTCCTTTGGGCAGACAGCAGAACCCCTAGAACTATGCTCCATGTATATGTGTTGCACCAGAGATCAAACTCATGACCTCACACTTGCAAAGGTGCTCTTAGCTATGAGTCATTTACAGAGCTCCAAATCCCCATGTGCCTGTCCATAGTTAATATAAGGTTTTTGTTATATTTGCCCCATCCTCCGCCCCATTTTGTAACTGTGTCTATTGTCAATTTTTACTTTTTGTCAACATTTTTTTATTGGTGTAATTTGGGTTTCCTCCCCTTAGGTTCTCTAAAAATGATGTTTTTCTGCTTCTTTCTCTTAAACTAATAATGGGTTTCAATACAGTGGGGAGGGCATTTGCCTTGCATGCCACAGACCCGGGTTCGATTCCTCCGTCCCTCTCGGATAGTCCAGCAAGCTACCGAGAGTATCCTGCCCACACGGCAGAGCCTAGCAAGGCTACCTGTGGAGTATCTGATATGCCAAAAACAGTAACAACAAGTCTCACCATGGAGACGTTACTGGTGCCTGCTCGAGCAAATTGATGAACAACGAGATGACAGTGCTACAGTGCTAATCAATCATTTTAATCATTTAATCACTTTTAATCAGTTAAAAGTGGCCTTCTGGGATCAGAGAGACAGTATAGCAGGGAAGGTGTTTGCTTTGCATGTGACTGACCGGGTTCAATCAATGTATATGGTACCCTGTATCTTACCAGGAGGGATCCCTGAGCCAGGAGGGATCCCTGAGAACAACTGAGTGTGACCTTCAAACCAACAAATTAATAATGATAAAGATAATTAAAATGGTATTTTTCAAGATAAAAGAGGTAGTACAGAAGATAAGGGTCTGGCTTTGCATGAAGCTGACCCTGATTTGAATCCCAGCTCTATATAAGGTCCCTTGAGAACTTCCAGGGGTGACTCGAGCAGAGATCCAGGAGTAGATCCTGAGTATCACTAGGTATAGCCCCCAAATTATTCCTCCTAAAATAAAATAAATAACAGTGGTCTTTCTTTTAAAGAAAAATATTTATGTCATGGAATATTTCATTGATAAAATAATGTGATCTTTCAGTTACTGTTTTTGTTTTCTTATACAGACTGTCCTATTATTTTTTAACATCACAGAATGAAAGTAATGGTTTTTTTTTTTTGTTTTTGGGTCACACCCGGCACTGCACAGGGGTTACTCCTGACTCTGCACTCAGGAATTACTCCTGGCGGTGCTTGGGAGACCATATGGGATGCTGGGAATCGAACCTGGGTCAGCCTCGTGCAAGGCAAACGCCCTACCTGCTATATTATCACTCCAGCCCCCAAAGTAATGTTTTTATCTATACTTGGGAAGTTACTAAGAGAGGGAAAGCTAATACAGTGCGCCTGGTAGAAGCTTAATTAATATCAATGCTGTGCAGCGATTTATTGGTGTCTGTGGGAATTTGATCTGTGATCCTCATATGCATAAATTACTTATATATAGTCATATTTTCTTATAATCTATATGTCCTCCTAGATACTTAGAATCATTTCTAAATTATGAGTTTATGCAATATAACTGGTATATAATTACTTGTTTATACTAAATTGCTTAGAGAATGACAGTTGTTTGCTACAGACGTAACCATACAGTACCAATTTTTCATATGCAATTGGCTGGATTTAAGGATGTGGACTCTGGATATAGAGCTGATGGTAATTTATTTCCCGAGACTGGTAGAAGAATTGGCTTCCTAAAAGTATTAGAAATCGCTAGTAAGAAAACAAGTATTGAAGCATGATTAAACAATTAAAGGGGAAGATAAATGAGTCAGAGAGATAGTACAGGGGTTATGGCACTTGCCTTGCATCCTTCAAGTAGGATGGGGAAGAAATGAGAGAGAGAGAGAGAGACAGAGAGAGGAAAAAAATGTTATTAAACCTAGACCCAACAGAGCTTCTAGAGCATTTGATTTGTTTTCCCAGGTTCCCTTAGGCTTACATGGTCCCTGTGTTGAAGAATGGAAAAACCAAGCCTGTCCAGTGTCAGGCTAAGTTCAGTTCTAGTTTCATATTCATTTCTTAGTGCAGTTCTGTTGTTTAACTGTGTATAGTATACAGACGCTATTGCGATGTCCTCTGAGCAGACCTAGTATGAGAGCTAGGATCTTACAGTGGTGATGCAGGAGCAGAAAGTGACCAACCAGCTAGCATTCAAGGCCTGAATTGTGGAGTTACAGATAGTAAAGCAGAGGACCTATTTTGGCAGGCTAGCATCATGGTCTTTAAAGTGGTGACTACATTTCTTTTCTTGCATTTTATCTCTTCCAGGCTGTTGTTCCTGATCCCAGAAAACATTTCCAAGATAACGTTCTAAACATGGACTTAAGTCATGGTAGTTTCGTAGAAGATGAAAAACGTGTATCACTACACAGTCTGGAGGAATCTTCTGACACTGTAAAGCAACGTAGGTTTTCTTAGCCTATCTCTTGTACTCACTTTGTGGGTGAAATTATTGAGCCAGGCTTTCATTTCTTTGCCTTTCCCTTTCCCTTCTACCTCAAAGAACTCAAATGGCTCTCTTTGTGAAATTATAGGGGTTTTTAAAACTTCTTTTTTATAGAAACAAAGCATGAAAATAGACAGTTTATTTTACTATACTTTATTTTTTGTTCTTTGGGCCACACTTTAGAGCATGGCAAGCTACCCACGGCATATTTGATATGCCAAAAACAGTAACAAGTCTCACAATGGAGACATTATTGGTGCCCAATTGAGCAAACTGATGAACAATGGGATGACAGTGCTACAGTGGTACAGTGGGCCACAGCCGGCAGTACTCAGGGCTTCCCTCCTGGCTTTGTGCTCAAGGATCATTCCTGAAAGGCTCAGAGGACCATATGGGGTAACTTTGCTCGAACTCAGATCTGCCACATGCAAGGCAAACACCCTACCTGCTATCCTATCACTCCAGTCCAGGGAATAGACAGTAAAGAATAATGACAAGCCCTTGGCCTTTGATTATGAAAGAGATTACCAAGAAGCTGGAGGAGGTGGGGTGTAGGAGAAGCAGACAAGGACAGGATGATTTTGGAGGGTCTTGCACTCTGATAATGGTGAAACTGCAGCAACTTTTGGAATCATAGGGATAAATTTTCATTCTATTGTGACCATGTTTCCGACAGCACAATTAAAAAAAAAAAACCACTTGGACCCTCCACTACACGCCCCGCCCAGTAATAAAATGCTAAAAACATGGTGGGGCTGGGGGTATAGATAGAGCAAACCAAAAGGAACTAGAAGAAAGAGGAAGAGGAATATCAAAAGAGAGAAAAAGTAAAGAAAAGGGAACAAAAACTGAAGATTTTACCATAAGTGGCAGTAAAGTTTATGCTCTTTTTTAAAAAAAAATATTGAATCACCATGATAGTTACAAGCTTTCATGTTTGGGTTACAATCACACAATGATCAAACACCCATCCCTCCACCAGTGCACATTCCCCACCACCAATATTTCCGGTATATCCCCCCCTTTCCCACCCACCTCCCTGCCTCCATGGCAGACAATGTTCTCTATAGTCTCTCTCTACTTTTGGGCATTATGGATTAAGTTTATGCTCTTTAAGGAAGATCTGGACAACAAAATTTAATGTTAAGTTTCAAAGTAAGATAGGGTTATTTACACTTGTTACTAAATAATCCCTGGCTCAAAAACAAAGTGCAATGAAAAATCAAGCATTTTTATAAAGCTCCCTGAAGAGAACAAGTCCCATGAAAGAGCAAGGAAGTCTCACCCATGAGTGAATCTGCTGTATAATCATATTCTAAATTTTAGAATTCCTGTACCTCTCTTAACACTACTGATGTACCAAGAGTAGCACACAACATTTGATTTGATTTAACGAACATGTTAGTAATTTCTTATGCAAGGGCTTAATTGCTCCAGGATAAAATACAACAATTTTCACATACTTTCTTCTAAGGAAACTTTATTGGATCATTTTTAGTGGATTATTCATAACAAACAATACACAATTAATTGTTTTGGTTCTGCTTTGGGGAGGCATGGTTTGGGATTTGGGGTGGAAACATTTGAAATATGGTGGTGGGATTGGTTTGAGTATTAAAGGTAATGAATTATTGTGAACAATTGTGCTATCACTCCAGCCCATTTTTCTTTCTTGGAAAGACTTGTGCTAGTGCTTGGTGAGAGAACAAGAAGAGAACCTTTGAGGAAGTAGAGACAGCCTCAGCAAAGATTCTGGCTCTGGTGGTGGCAGAGACACACGTATGGGTTAAGCTATATATTTAAATAATATAGCTACTATTTAAAAATTTCAGTGTGTCATCAGATATTTTTGGAATTTTAGAAATGGATCTACAAAACCAGAGCGTGGTCTATCAAAATAAAGAGGACAAATGGGACACAGACCTTGCCTATTATAGGTCTTTCAATAGTGAACAAGATTTAAGTATTCAAACTAATGAGATGAATGAACATTTTCTATCTGGCGGTAAGTGTATTGACATCTACTTTATTTTGTACTCCCATTGTTTCTTATGGTGTCCTAAGCTTATTCAGTATATATCTATTAACTGTGTCAAATCATCTCAGGAATACAGAGTACTTTGGTCTTTGCACAATTTTTATATGAATACACATGAGTGAGACCAAACACTGCAGAATCAGTTGAGCCTTTTCCTTAAGAAATGCAGGGTGTTACACAATTTTTGATGCTTTATTTCTTAATTTTTGGGTAATTTTTGACCAGAAATGGTTCTTGGGGAGTCTTCCTGGCTCATTGTTTGGTGGTTGCTCGTGGCACTGGTTCTTAGGAACAATGCAACACAGGGGATTGGATAGGGGGCTCCCATGTGAAAAACACACAGTTCAGCCCTTTGAACTGTCTCCCAGCCCATCCAAATTATTTTTAGAACAACCATATTGTAGACTTGAAAGTTACCTTACTTAGACTGTAGTTTCTCAGTTTAAAAATTATATCTTACTTAAACCTGAAAGCTTTGTAACTTTCCACATGGTGACTCAATAAAAGAATTAAAAAAATATATGTCTTAAACAAAAGAAATTATTTTGCCTTAAAAATAATGCCGAATGGGGACTGAAGAGATAGTATAGCAGGTCAGACATTTGGCTTGCATGTGGCTAACTCAGTTCTATCCCTGGAACCACATATGATACCCTGACATGTACGAGGAGTATTACCAGAGTAGAGAGCCAAAAAGTCCCGAGTATAGCCAGATATGGTCCCAAAACCCCCAAAAGAGAAAGAAAAGGAATGTTGTGCTAGATAGGCCATTATAAAAACTAACCCACTTGGAGTAAAAGCCATGGAATGTGGTATAAATGATAAAAGAGGTCTGGAGAGCAAATATACTGAGTAAGACAAATGCCTAGAAATGACAGACTCTGGTTTGATCCCTGGTACCATGTACCAGGAGTGATCCTTGAGCTCAGAGCTACTAATAAGCCCTGAGTATTGCTAGTGTTGCCCCCAAACAAATGTAAAAAAGATGTTCTGACAATGAAAGGAAAAACTGGGTCTATAGAACATGATTTTGTGCCTTAGTCTGTCAAGATTATGCTGTGCTGCTAAGTTTTCTTGTGCCGAGATACCTGGAATGAAGGAAGATGTTGAGGAATCTATATCTCGGCTTTAATATTAGATCTTTATCTGATATATCATGTTCAAACATTTTTTCCCATTTAGTAGGGATAAAATTCAGAAATACTTTTGGGCTTGAGGCCACATCTAGCTTACTCTTAACTCTATATTCTGTAATCACTCCTAATGGGATTGGGAACCATGTGGTATGCTGGGAATCAAACCTGGGTGGGCTGGGTGCATGGCAAGCGCTTGACCTGACTGTTATCTCTCTAGCCCCAGTGAGTTTTATTTACTTTTCTTTAGCCCAAGTTTCTTCTGTCCTGAAAAAAAGATGGAAGACTACTAACAAGTCTAATGGAAGGGAACAGAGGATAGTGAAGGGAAAGCAGGGGGCCACCAGGAAATGGGATCTTGGGAGTGTCTATTGTAGTTGATGACTTTGGTTGGAGATCGAAGGTGTCCACCTCCTTATGATCAGACATTTGTTTCTCTGTGATGAACTGATGTGCACAGCAGGACATTTGAAGACTCATCTTCATTTGTCAAGCAGCTTTTGGGGTTTCCAGGAGGTGAGACTTCCCTTTCAAAATATGCAACAGTTCTAGGCAGGCTCCTGTGTGCTAACTTGTGACCAAAGGACTTGAATGTTCAGTGGTCCCAGTTTAAATTCCATAGGAATGTAGTCGTGGAAACCTTTAATTAGGTATGTCAAACTCTTCAAAGTTGAACATGATAGGAATGTTGTTTGTTTGGGGGCTCCTACCTTAGTGCTCTCCATGGTGGACCATGTGGTGCCAGTGATTGAACCCAGAGCCACCTCCTTGCAGCACATGCACTCCAACTTGTTGAGCTATATCTCTGGTTCCTAGTGAGGAGTTTTAATTAAAAATGGGGACTGGAGTGATAGTACAATGGATAGGGCATTTACCTTGCACATGGCTGACCTGTGTTCAATCCCCAGCATCCCATATGGTTCCCTGAGCATGGTCAGGAGTAATTCTGGAGTGCAGAGCCAAAAGTAATATTTGAACATTGCTGGGTGTGGCCCAATACCTCCCTTCCAAAAAAAAAGAGAAAAAGAAAAATTTTAAGTGTGTCCTCTATAAGGATCCTTTTGTAAGGCACTGTAAATTTGCAACTCAAACACTCACCATAGGATTTTGACAACCACACATTTATGTACTTAGCATAGTTCTAGAAGATTTTATATACTGATTTTAAATTATTTAATATTTAATTGTACTAACTAGCTAAGTTTTACTTTTGTGCTAGTATTTATTAGGTTAGGACATTATTAATGTTTTTGAAAATCCTTTTTTAAGCTGTAGCTTTGGATTTGATTGCACGTGATGAAGAAAAATTTAATAAAGAGCACCAATTCATGCAGGTTTGTAATTTATTGACATTCATTAATGTTTTAGGTTTCCATATATTAGGGATGGGGATATAGCTCAGTGCTAGATCACCTGCCGTGCATTTGTGAGACCCTCAGTTTGATTCCCCCAACCAATCCTGTGTTAATTTAAATTAGGCAAAATGTTAATTTTATTCTGAATAGACATATAATTAGAATTTTGTTTTGTTTTTCTCCCCTCTTGGAGAGCCTGGCAAGCTACCGAGAGTATCTCACCCGCACGGCAGAGCCTGGCAAGCTACCCGTGAAGTATTCGATATGCCAAAAACAGTAGTAACAAGTCTCGAAATGGAGACGTTACTGGTGCCCGCTCGAGCAAATTGATAAGCAATGGATAGGGCATTTACCTTGCACATGGCTTGTTTTTCTCATCTTTACATTATTTCTACTCTTTCCATTATGATCTAAATTAGTCATTGAAATATACTGACATACTAAAAAATTTTAATTCATTGCCTTTAATTCATTTTTCATTCTATTGCCTTTATAGACGTAAGAGATTCTAATCATGCTTTAAAATTAGGTAATGATGCTTATTTTTATTGACAATTTACTTCTTTCTGCAGATTAACTAATGACACTCACATTATGATTAGACAATATATTAAAAAGAATTCATCTTAGGGGCCGGGGCCATAGCACAGCAGGTAGGGCGTTTGCCTTGCATGTGGCTGACCTGGGTTTGATCCCCGGCACCCCTTATGGTACCCAGGCACTGCCAGGTGTAATTCCTGAGAGCAGAGCCAGGAGTAACTGCAGAGCATCGCTGGGTGTGACCCAAAAAGCAAAAAAAAAAAAAAAAGCATCTTATAATGCAGTTATTCACAAGTAAATCTTCTGAATTTCATGTCTTAGTTACTTACACTTAAATATGCCCAAAACTTGTCTAATTTTTGAACAACTGACATTTTCTTTACATTTTTATACATAATATATATGCTATATATATGTATGTTATATTGCATATTGGTAGAACTGAGAGATGGCTTATTGGGGAAAGGAATGAAATAGTAACTTTTTTCCTAGGAAGAAAATATAGATATTCAGAGCACACATGTGGCAGGAGATAAGTCCTGGGAAACTTCAATCAATTCCAGTCTGTTGAGGAAATCAAACATGGACTTCGAGGATGCCAGTTTTTCACGTCTCTCTTTAGGAGAGTACTTTGCTCAAAGATCTGAAGCTCTTGGTTGTCTTGGTGGTGGACACAATGTGAAGAGAGTAAGTATGATATATACCAGAAATAGCTAAAGTCTCCAGCCTTGCTATTTGAGTGGCATGAGAGTTCTGTTAGAGCACAGAACCTTTAAAACTGAGGCCGACTTGGGGCATAACAGAATAGTAATCAAAGCTTAGATTTTGTAGGCATTCAGGCAGTCATTCCAGTTCTAGCCCTGCTTTTTGGTTGTTTCTCCTTTCTGTGTGTGTGTGTGTGTGTGTGTGTGTGTGTGTGCGTGCGTGTGCGTGTGTGCAAGCATGTGTCTTTTTTAGCAGTACAAGAGGGCTACTTTGGCTCATTACTCAGGAGCTGCTCCAGGCTGTGCTCCAGACCATTCTCTGCCAGCATTCTAAGCCAGCGATCAAATCCGTGCCTTCTGCACACACAGCACGTGCTCCAGCCTGAAGATCTATCTCTCCACCCTGACTGATTCATTCTTTATTTCCAATAATTTTTTAAAATTCAATCACTATGATAGATCCTTACAAAGCTGTTCATGATTAGGTTTCAGTCCTACAGTGTTCCAACACCCATCCCTCCAGCAATGCACAATTCCAGCACCAGTGTCCCTACTTTCCCTTCCATCATACCCCCCACCCACCCCTAGCCTGCCTCTCTTATGTCAGATACTTTCTTCTTCTCTCTCTCCCCTTCCCTTTTGGGCATTGTAGTTTACAATAAAGATACTTAAAGATTATCATGTATATCGTGCTGGGAATCAAACCCAGATTTGGCACATGCATCCCAACCATTAGACTATCTCCCAGCTATTTTTTAAGGGGGTGGTCAGGGTGCTGTCTTAAAGGAAATTACATTGAATTAGGTCCTAAATAATAAGAGGGGCAGACTGAAAGATTGAGAGGAAGACTGTTCCCCAAAGAGTTGCTATGTAAGTGAAGGTCTGGAGGTCCGAGGGCCATTTCAGGAACAGAGAGCAGACTTTGAGCTGCTGTAAGTGGGGGTGGGAGGTGAGGGGTAGGTGGGCCTCAAGGTTAAAGTATGAAAGGGCCAGATCGTAAGGGGCCTTGTAGGTCTCGTGTTTCTCTCAAAAGAATTGGAACAACCTGGCCATGGTGTTCAGTTGCGTCTCTAGGCTAGAGTGGAGGCCACCAGAGGTCTCAGGAGTCTGGGTGCCATCAGTGTAGCAACGAAGCATTGGGGAAGTAGGTAGAGCCTTCAAAAAATGGGATAAAGGCTGGGGACCAGATTGATAATATAGAAACAGAAAAACCAAAGTTATTTTAGAGGTGAAGTCAAATCCCAGTAATAGGGAGTTATGGAGTTATGGAGGGAGTGGTTATTCAAATCAGAACTCAGAACTCAGAATAACATATATAGTGTTGGAATTCACAATTGATTTTTAAAGCTTAAATGTGAAATGGAACCATGGAAAATAGGTATTTTTGTCAGAATTTCTGTTTTGGTGACAAGGTATAAGATATTACTTTTGTTCAAGTTCATAGATTAAGATTTTCCATGTGAAAGAAAATCTTAGATAGGCAAATGGGCATTTGCTACACATAGCAATTTCCTTGAATGTAAGCTTTTCTGAATAGATTCTCAAAGTCAGTAGAGACATACTCACATTCATAAAGATTTTCAAGCATGTACTTGAAAATATTCAAAAACAAAAATATCCTCATATTTCAAGTTCCGTGAGGGCATTTGTTTTCTTACCAATATGTCACTGATGATTAATAGTCCCTGACATTGCAGGTCATTAATGATAATTACTAGAGGAAGGAAGTGTCATTTCAGATTAATTTGGATTTCTTAGTACAAGCAACATTGACAGTATTAATTCTGAAGAGCAATGATAGCAATAAGAAAATTGAAGGCTCTACCTGGGCTTTTTATCTATGGTAATTTAAGGTTAAATGGAAAAAAAGAATGATTAAGTTGCTGGTTAAGATGCGTTACAATCGAACTAAAGAAATAATCTGCATGTTTGATTTGTAGCCATCATTTGGTTATGTCATTACATCACCAGAGATTAAACAGCCTGAGGCTTTAATAAGAAATTTGGATCTATCTGGAAGTGAGTTGGAAAACAAAATGACTCCACTTCGCCAGGAGCCAGTCTCAGGTAATGGAGACTCATGCTTACTGATTTTTATTTTCAAACTGTAAGTCAGTGGCTGGTTGAACACGTACACTGAGTACAATGAAACATGCTCTGATTTTTTTTTAGTGTATTTGGGGTGTAGATTTGATTTTTGTACTACTCTGCGTTGCCTTTTCAATCTAAAGTGGGAACAAGTTAGCTAAAACCTACCTAAATCCTTTCATAAAAATGAAAGTTCATTCAGATAGGCTCATTTTGCCACAGCTCTTCTCCATTATTATCAGCCTGTTTAACTTTTGAAAAACAGTCCATACTCTCCCCCAAAATTGTTGGTATCAAAGGAATTGATCTCATGCACAAACCTGTACAGTTATTGTGTTTTCCTACTCTCATTATAAAATACACGTTTCTCAGACTTGAAGGCCTTTCCCAAGCATGGTGTGCGAGTCTCTGAGAATGAACTGGACGTCTTCAGACCTTCTGCTTTACCACTGAGTCATTCCTCTCCAATTGATGTTTCTGGAACAAGTTTACCAAGGTAGGTGATTATCACCCCCTTTTAAAAAATCTATTAAAATAGTTACATGCCCAGGGTGGGAAAATCAGTGCAGCCAGCCTCTGACACCCTGAAGGGTAGAGGAAGGAAAATATTGCATGAAGCCCTGAAGGCTGCCGGCAGACTCTCCCTGCCACTGTTCCCCCTGCCCAGCACAGTGTGGGACCAGGCGGGGTACACATCCCACTCTGCATCCTGTCTCCCTGCAGTATTGGGGCACAGCCCGTCCCACTGGCAACACCACTCTGCCCCAGGGCTTGCCAGCAGCAGTGCTGCGTGTGGATTGCTGGGAAGCTGCCCCTGCCCACAGGTCACAGAAGAGCAGGTGCACAGCTCGGAGACGTGGGTATTTGTCTTGGACAAAAGATCAGCTCTGGACTCCAGAGGTCCTCTTCCTTTTATGACCTGTATTCTAACACTTTAGGTCAAAATCTCCTAAGGACAGCAAGCCCGGGAAAGGCTTTGAAAGCTGGGATTCCGAGTGATGTTGGAATTTGGTAAGACACTCTTTTTTTTTCCCTGCCACTGCTTATTCTTAACGACTACCACTCTCCGCCCCCCTCCCTTTAAAAAAAATGTAATTTTCACAAATGGGACTGCAAAACTAGTTAGTCCTAAGGAGATAGTTTTGCGTCTCTTGCATATTTTCCTTTATTCTGAATTGAGATACAGGCCACCATATAGCTCCCTGAAGCGACCTTAGAAAAATAGGAAAACATGCACTGGTGAATGATCCTGCTTGCTCTGCCCTGGGATGAATTAGCCTTTCAACCAGTGGGTGGCCAGTTTCGAATCTGCTTCCTGCAGAAGTCCATTTTCTTCCAGTCTTGAAATCTCTAGGAGGTTGGGTTTTGTGGTCATGGGAAATGTCCCGCTTCCTATCCCATCCATGAGAGAGTGCCTGTCCTTACCTCCTAAACAGGGAATCTTTATTATTTTAAATTTTGAGGGCAGTATTAAAAAATCAGCATCTGCAGAGGACTCAGAACATTGCTTTAGGTAGCTATGGTTCACTGCAGAAAATATTACTATGTAGTAATGGCACTGAAGACGAGTGAGGTCAGGGAAAGCTGATCATCCAACGGCTCACAATAGCTGGGGACATCCACTCAGTGCAGGCTGCAGTTTCCCTCTCTGCAGGTTTGTGCTAGGAAACTGTTTCTCATAAGAACAAGCTTACATCAAGGTTAGAAAGCACAGCAAGTAAGGTGCTTGCCCTGCACATGGACAAGGCAGGTTTGATCCCTGACGCCACAATATGGTCACCAGTGCCCCACTAGGAATGATCTCTTAGTATTAAGCCTTGAGCACCACTGAGTGTGGCCCCCCAAATCAAACAACCAGGACCTCCTCCAGATACCTTCCATACATTATGTACATTCATAAGGTTTCTCTCTATAAAGAACCCTGAGATGTACAATGAGGTGAAATTTCTGACAAGGTTTTTCCCTACTTTTTTTTTTACATTTACAGTTTCTATTCTTTGTTAACTATCTGATTAAGAAATGAAGACTAGATTACTGTACAAGATTTTCCCATATACTTGGCATTCATACATTTACTATCTTGTCCACTGGTGTCCAGCAGAGGTTAACCTTTGATTTATATTGTTAATCAAAGATTTACAATATAAATCACTCTCCCCTGTGTGAAATCAGATGTTTGATAAAAAAAATTATGCTTCCTCTGCTGTGTGAACTCTTTGACATACAGTGAGGGATGACTTCCAGGCGAATGATTTTGAGCATTCTTTACATTCATAAGGTTTCTCTTGTGTGACTTTGGCTGGAGCAATAGCGCAGCGGGGTAGGACCTTGCACGTGGTAGCCTTGCACGTGGTGGACCCAGGTTCAATTCCTTCGCCCCTCTGGAAGAGCCCAGCAAGCTACGGAGAGTATCTTGCCTGCACAGCAGAGCCTGGCAAGCTACCTGTGGTATATTTGATATGTCAAAAACAGTAACAAGTTTCACAATGGAAACGTTACTGGTGCCTGCTTGAGCAAATCGATGAGCAACGGGATGACAGTGATGACAGTGACTTTGCTTATGTCTAGTCAGGGATGAATTCTGGGAGGCTTTTCCACACTTACATTCACAAGGTTTCTCTCCTGTGTGTTTTCTGATGTACAGTAAGGGCTGACTTCCTGGAGAAAGATTTTGAACATTCTTTACATCCATAGGGTTTCTCTTCTGTGTGTTTTTATGTTGACTGAGGCATGATTTCTTTACACAAAGTTCTGCATTCTTTACATTAATAAGGTTTCTCTCCTGTGTGAATTAGCTTATGTACAAGGGCTGACTTTATTTGTACTTGAATGCTCTTTACATTCATAAGGTTTCTCTCATGTGTGAGTTCTTTGATGTACAGTAAGGGTTAACTTCCTAGAGAATGTTTCTGAACATTCTATACATTCATAAATTTTCTCTCCTGTGTGAATTTTCTGGTGTACAGTGAGGCCTGACTTCTTACAGAAAGTTGTCCTACATTCTTTACATTCATAAGGTTTCTCTCTCTTGTGAATTCTTTGGTGTATAGTGAGAGCTAACTTCCAGGAGAATGTCTGAATTCTTTAAGGTTTCTTTTAAGGTTTCACTACTATGTGAATTGTCTGATGTAGAGTGAGGGCTGACTCCCTGCAGAAAGTTTTCCCACATTCTTTATATTCATATTTTTTGTCTGTGTTCTTTCCTGTTTCTTAAAAGTTGAATGCAGACAGTTTTCTGGCATTTATAGTATTTCTCTCTTCTGTGTTTTTTATATTTAGTTGACAGTGATTATTTTACATATCATTTCACCACATATTTGGATTCAGGCATTTTTAAAAATCCTAACCATGATGATGATGAGTGAAGCATAATTTCAAGCTACCATAATTCCCATTTTGATCGCTATTATAATGTCCCTCAGAATTAAAGGATGTCACAATTATATTGAATGTCTCAGAAATCTCATCAGATTCAACTGGCAGACACATGTTCTTACATTTATATCATTCATATCATTTAGGCATCACTCCTGAGTAGTTTCCAGTACTTATAACTGTTCTGGAAATATGAACTGAGTTCAAATCAATTATTTTTGTTGAAAGTCATTACTCTTAATTGACGTTTTCTCAAAGCAAGTTTAAATGACAATTGACAATAATTTTTGCCCCAAATCTTCTTATATCAATCAGCCCATGGACAATTTGAATATCTAAAGTGAGAAACATCTAAGCATGTCTTATAGAATTTTATTATACATGGACTGGAGCAATAGCACAGCTGGTAGGGCATTTGCCTTGACCACGTCTGACCTGGGTTCAATTCCTCCGTCCCTCTCAAAGAGCCTGGCAAGCTACCGAGAGTATCCCACTTGCATGGCAGAGCCTGGCAAGCTACCTGTGGTGTATTTGATATGCCCAAAACAGTAACAAGTCTCACAATGGAGATGTTACCGGTGCCCACTTGAGAAAATCGATGAACAACAGGACAACAGTGTAATTGACAGTGCATAGGCTGGAAGGAAAAGAAAAACCTACTAAATTTATGAAACATGTCACGTTTCTCCCCAATGAATGAAAACAAGTTACATTAGGAATAATCTAACTATCGAATCATGCCTTTTTGTTTTTGCTTGTTTAATTTACAATGAAGTATTTGGTCAAAATCATCTATTTTCCGGTTGCAAATTTTAGGAAAGAGGTTTTTACTTACTCAGTTTTCATATACTTTTCCAATACTCTTTTTTTTCATAACTAAGAGCTGTTTTGAACAGCTATTATTTAAACATTATTATTTAAACAGACAACATGAGTTTTCTGAATGAGATGATGGAAGTTATCTGTCGCTTAGGTAACAATGAAGCAAGGGACTAGGGTTTTACAACCACCTATGTTTGCTTTATACTTCTCCGTGGAGAATAGCTATAGCCATCCGTTGGTTCCCGATGTGCTGAGAATCAAATTTATATCATTTGCTTTTCAGAACAATAAAGATACAAGAAAACATCATTCTTCGTTTTCTGCAGGCCTTCCCTGCTAAGCTACAACGGCGATTTTCAAACTTTTACACATGCAAACCAGGCAAAAAGGAATCTTCTGCAGTCAATAATGAAATAAATGATTACTACTTTAGTTTTAACTTTGGGAATCAAGTGTGTAAATAAAAATAACTTTTTCACCCTTTAAAAACTCTTTCACTGTTATACTACTGGGCAACAGGCAAAGTGGTTTTTTATCCTTGATGATATGAGTTTCCTTGAGTACTACTGGCAGCAGTCCCCAAGCACAGAGCCAGAAGCAGCAGCATCAACAGTACCGCACCTTATCTCTGACCTTAGCACCACCAGGTGTAGCCCTAAAGCCAAAACTAAGTATAATAGATTCTGCAACCAGGACTTGTTCTTAAAGAGTTTGAAAAAGGTTTTCCCCACATACTTTTGAATTAATATCCCTGGCATCCTCATTTCATTTCTTGGTACAAGTGTCCTTTCTTGATGCTCACAATGTGTGAAGTATATGCACGTTTGTTTTAGAGTTGTTACTGCTGAAGTTATATAGGAAACAAGGCAATTTGTTTTTATTTTTGGCCTCTGAATCGATTATTTCTATAATTGAGGGTGAAAATTATGTCAACCTCCACTCTCAAACTCTGAGTCCTCTGTTCCCTTGGTTTGGGACCCCAAAATTTTCACATTTTACCTGTAATACTGCAGTGACCTCTTTATGTAAAGAGAAATATACACTATATTCTCAGGGCCATGGCTTCTGCTGTGATGTCGGCTTGTTCATGGACCTTGGCTCCTATTCTTAATAATCTCACCAATTCCAATCAGTTTTGAGCTAATTCCCCACTTGCATCTAACGTGGTGGCAACCTCTAATTTTCAATGCATGTGTTACACTGTCACTATTTGTCACTGTCATCCCGTTGATCATCGATTTGCTCGAGTGGGCCCAGTAACGTCTCCATTCATCCTAGCCCTGAGATTTCAGCAGCCTCTCTTTACTCATTCTTCCCAATGGTGCGACATTAGAGGCTCTTCAGGGTCAGGGGAATGAGACCCATCTATGCCACGGGGAGCTTGCCAGGCTCTCCCTTGCGGACAGGAAACTCTTGGTAGCTTGCCAGGTTCTTCAAAAGGAAGCTTGGTTTTATAGTCTCTGGATGTTGGCCATTGATGGGATTACACGGTGCTGGGGGTAGTTTCTGGGTACGACTGCCTAGCTACTGGAAAATGGGAAATCTGAATGGAAAAGGCCCAGTCCTGATTCGAGCAGCCTTGGAGATCTTGGCCCCAGGTCCCGCATACCTGGGTTTCTCTGCCGGTTCCTTCATGTGTGAGCTCATCTGAATGTATGTTCAGAAAAATGTAAAAGTAAAAAAAAAAAAGAAGAAGAAGAAAAGAAAAAATAAAAGTAATGAGAACAAAATCAATTTTTTAAAAATTCAGGAGCAAGAGAGATAGCTCAACAATGTTTTGCATGCAGCATACCTAGGCTCAATCCTTAGCACCATATGATGGCCTGAGTACCACCAGGTGTGACCAAAACAACAAAATGGTCCAGGACTAGGCTTCAGCTATGATTTTAAAAATAATACCCAACCTACTCAAACTCTTCAAAAAATTGAAAAAGGGACACAATTTTAATGACATAGAAGACATATAGTACAATTGTTTTGAGGCAGTAATAAGCGATATTATTATTATATATTATATAATATATATATTATACATAATATATAGTATAATATATAATATAATAAGCCCTTTTCATCGTCAAATATTAAGTATGTTCTAAACATTTAAGAAGGATTTCATTAATGAATTTTACTAGAGTTTAGGGGAAAATATTATGATTAGCACGGTAGTGTTTTAAGAACTTGAGTAGTATAATGATTAGTTTTTAGCTCTCACAATCACAGTGAAAATAGAAAATCACCCAACTTGTAGGATGTGTTACACACCAAAAGTAAAAACAATCCCTCTCAAACTTAAGCTCTGCCTCCTAGTGCTGTCTCCTAGAAGTGCTTTCTGAACATTTCACTCACCTAAAATACCTTCCATATTTCTCTACATTTCTCTGGGACTCTTACATCATATGACGTATATGTTAAAATTGTTTTCTCTAAACAGAACATAAGCAATATTGAAAGGATATTTTTATTACTGTTATGGCCAGTAATAAAAAAATAAACATTTTCTAAAATTATTAACAGGTTGAACCAGAGGATATGGGCACTGTGGGTGGAGGGTGCAGTAACTTTGTGCACTGATACCATTGACGTTAAAACTACTACTGTAACTAGCCAGAGCAACAGTACAGCAGGGAGGGCATTTGCCTTGCATGCAGTTAACCTGAGTTCAATCCCCTGCAATCCCATAGGGTTCCCCTGTAACAAAATCCAGTCATTAGGAAGCCAGATGTTTGCGAGAACAGATTAGAGACTAAATGACCCCTAATAGCAGACTAACTGCTGGAGATCTGGGCCTGGGAACCCCATGGGTGAGTAATGGCTCTACACAGCACAGTGTGGCCCATTCTCCTCTCTCCCCCACCAAAGGCCTATTCTTGCAATGGTCAGTCACAGTCTGTAGCATCCCACAGAAAACCCTACATTAGTTTTTACATTAGGGCACTAAGGTTTTTAATTATCTAAACTTCACAGAAAGTATATATTACAAAAACTTTTTTGGCCCATTACCTAGAGGGCCATAAATGTACACAGTGCACATTTCTGGTGGCCCCAGTAGTGATTCCCTGTTGATTTTCTCATAAGTCCCTCCAACTTCTTAGATGAATGTAAATGACCCTCCTCAATATTCTGAGCCCAGTCAGTTAAGATACAAAAGCCCCAAAAGCATAACCTGTTGTTCTGCATGAGCATTATCTATAAATGGAAACCAGTGTTTCACCAAGTGGATGATCCAGTGGGCTTTGCTCTATTGACTTTGTTTCAGCCAAAAGGCAATCACTAGAGAGGATGTAGATGATGAAACGTACTTTTCCCCTTAAGTTTGCCTCCGTAGAAACTGTCATCACTGTCCCTTGAAGAACTTGGGGTGTCCCCATGGCAGCAAGGGACTGGGGTAGGCAGTATGTGGGCTTGTTAGAGAACTCACAAAGTAGTCTAGACAAAACTATTTATAGGGAAATAGTGCATTAGCAAGGAAGAGATAAGTACCTTTACTCCAAAGTGTAAAGGGGACGGGTTGTGTTTTCCTCCCCGCCCTGAGCAGAGCCTCGACAGTTGAGGACCTCCAGAACCCAGCCACAGCCATGCTCAGGGCCACTCTCCACATGCTCAAATGAGCCTCATGCATCGGGAAGCTGGTGGAGGAACCCAGGTGTGCAGGACCCAGGACTGAGATCTCCAAGACTGCTCGGATCAAGACTGGGCCTTTTCCACCCAGATCCCCCAATTTCCAGTTGCTAGGCAGTCACACCCAGAGACTACCCCCGGTGCCGTGTAATCCCATCAACAGCCATTATCCAGAGACTATAAAACCAAACTATCTAATCGCCTAGTTCTCCCTCTTGGAGAACCTGACAAGCTCCTTGTGGCGTATTCATATCCCAAATACAGTAACAAATACCTCTTGAAGAGCCCGGCAAGCTACCGAGAATATTCCGCCTGCACGGCAGAGGCAGAGCCTGGTAAGCTACCTGTGGCGTATACATATGCCAAAAACAGTAACAATAGGTCTCATTCCCTTGACCCTGAAAGAGCCTCCAATTGTTGGGAAAGACGAGTAAGGAGAGGCTGCTAAAACCTCAGGACTGAGTGTAATAGAGACGTTATTGGTGCCTACTTGAGTCAATGGACGAACAACGAGATGACACTGATACAGTGATACTCCAAAGTGTGAAGGACAATGTCTTTATCAATAGCAGCTTCTATGTTGCTTTCTGGGCTGTACCCACTGACCCTGGCAAGACACTTTAATGACTTAGGTCTCAGATTCAGATATCCCAAGCCTTTTCCTTTCTTCATCTCTTCCTAAACAGTAGGAGCCTCTCCTTTAGTCCCTTCAAATTCCTCTTTGGACCAGGTAATCCATAGCTGGACAAAATTTTTCTTTTCCTTGCTAAGACCAAATGATTTTTTCCCCATCACACTGCATGGCCTCAGTATAAATCCAACAACCAAGAGATCTGGCCCCAAATGGCAGTCTCATTTACAGCACAATTTTGCAATTAGATCTTCCGCACATGAGATGTCAAATGTTTCCCCAAATACAAGCTTTAAAAAAACCTTGCACGAGGCCAACCCGGGTTCGAATCCCAGCATCCCATATGGTCCCCTGAACACTGCCAAGGGTAATTCCTGGGTGCAGAGCCAGGAGTAACCCCTGTGCATTGCCGGGTGTGACCCAAAAAGAAAAAAAAAAAAGTGTTTCAAAGCTTTTAATTCCTGAGAAACTTCCTAATCATGTCTAATTAGTAAAATCTGAACTAATGAGAAAAGTAAATAAATTTGGGAGGTCTTAAAAGAACTACTTAAAAGCTATTACATAATTATTTTTCCCTGTTAGATGTATCGAAACATTGTGTTTTGGGGGGGGGGTGGGAGATGTGGTTTTGAGCCACACCCTGTGGTGCTCAGGGTTTAGACCTGGCTTTACACTCAGGGAAGAATCCTGGCGGAGTTTGGGGAGCCACATGGGGTGCAATGGATGAAATCCAGGTTGACTGCATGATGCAAGGCAAGTGTCCTACCCACTTTATCTCCAGCCCCAAGGGTGTTGCAATTTTATAACAGTATGTATGTGTGACTTTCCAAATTTATATAAAATGAGGTAAAATTATTTTTTAATTCCTAAAAGCCTTAAAAAAATTATACATTACAAGAGCTGAGAAAACTTCCTGGCTGTTTTATAATAAAATCCTTAATCCTTTCAAAGGCCTCTTCCCACTTATAAGATTGTTCTAGCAGAGCCAGACAGCCAGCTCCATAAGGTCCCAAACATCATGCGTTGTGCTACGGGGAGTTGCACCCGTCTATGACATGACTGACTTCTGCAGTCTAAGGAAAGTGTCTTCTCTTGCTACACTAGGGCCAATGACAACAGTGCTGGCAGTATTCCTGGAATAAGGCCCCCTAGCTAGGAAGCAGTAACACATATCCCACTATTCCCCACACAGGAGTTCTCACCTATCTGGTATTCAGAAAAGGGGAGTGATGGGAGAGAGGGCAGAAAGTCATAGCACCAGCCTGGGGCCAAGAGAAGACCCAACAGGTTGTAGGGTTAACCAGAATGGTCCAGTCAGAAATCAATTCCCAGATTCATCCAAGGGAATCTCTCCTGGTCAGAGATTAATAGGAAAGAACGTGGAGTCCCCAGGATGTACGAGCTGGTAAGTGCATGAATTAGTGAAATAATTCACTGAGAGAGCAGGCAGAAGGCTTATCAGAGAAACAGAACACAGCATGTCTGGGACAAGTGGGCTTTTTTTCCTCCAATGAGTGAAAAGATCCAACATAGCACTTTTTCCAGGTTTACATGCTCTTTCTTAGATGGGGCCCCAGACACATGTGCCTAGGTCTGGGAGTCTGGTCTAGGACAGACCCTATGTCCAGTTGCTGCCTAAATCCTATTGGTCAGTACTTTGCAGAGCTGATGATCTGCAGCTTCTAGGCCTTGCATTGTGGGAAGAGTAACCTGCCAAACATCAGGAGGGTTAAGCACAGAAGCTTCCCCCCACAGTTATTCCAAGATATATGGCTGTGTCTCCAAGCAGGCCCCCCACTGGCTTCTTGCACACTAGTCTATGCCTGGGAATGAGTAAACTGTGAGGAAGTGGTATCTTGTGTCACCCGTGAGCCTCCAAATGTAGGTCCTGCTACTCAGCTCTTGCTGGGGTGATCTGCCTCAGCCGGCACCAATCCCTATGGGTAAATGCAGTCTTGCTGGACCAATTTGCTCATTCATAGCCCCAGGTGACTACAGCCATCCAGGGAACATATCACAGACATTCTCAACAAAAGAAAACGGCAGACCCTGGCACTTCAAATAAAGTGTTTGTTTTTAATCAAAAGAATCATGACTAGTGACTTCCATAACAAGCGCTAAATGATAAATCTTAATTACCAAACTTAATATATCTTAAGCAAATCCTATGGAGGAGAAAGGCCTGAATTATACACCAAATGCAATTAGTAGGCTTTACAAATACATGTGCAGTAGCTGCACTGCACAGCAAAGGTAAACGGAAGAACTTCACTGAGGTGGTTGGAACTAGAGATCAGACAGATGAATTTTCTCAAGAGCAAAAGACTACAACTGTTTTACATCATAACGGAGTCTTGTGTTGTTCTGAGGTGCTGCGCTGTGCTTTACCTACAAGTTGAAGAAATCGGTTAGGAGCAACTGTGCAATGTAATCTAATTGCTCCATTTTGAATACAGAGGACACAACGGAACATCCAAAAAACATGATTTTATTACACAGGATACTCATTTTTATCATCAACTCCTTGAAAATTGAGGCAAAAAGAATCAGGTTTTCTAAGTCAAGGTCTTCGAAAAACATTTTTGTGCTAAAGCAGCTCCAGTCTGGCAAAAACATAAATGAAAGTGACTAAATTGGCAAAGTATATAATAGGCTCAAAAGTCAGGGTGTCTGTTCTCCACCAGTGTCTCAGTTTCCCTCCTTAGGCCACAGTCTGCCTCAGTGGCAGGTGCTTTCCTCCTCCACAATTCCCTTCCTAGTTTTCCCCAAGGGAGGACAGAAACTGGATTGTAAAATGTTGTGGGAGACTTGACATTCAGGAAGGAACATTCACAGCAGTGACAAACAGGCTGCACCCACACCCTGCTATCAGCCACATTTCTTAGGCCTTGGCCTACCCCTATAGTCCAACGCATGTGTCCTGGGCATCAGCCTAATGTCCAGCATCTGGGCCTGGGAGGTGGCTCAGATCACTGAGCACAGACTACAGATGAAGGCCAGGCTCCATAGAGCACTGCAAAGCCCCAAGCAACGAGCCTGGAGGACTCTCTAAGCAAAATGGATCAGCCATTTCTTCAAACTACAGCGGGGCTCTGAAGCTGCAGGGGCATTCCCCACTTGCTAAGGGGACTCTTTTTCAATAATGAGTTAATGCTTAATTTTACTGCAAGCTCTGACTATTCAGGTGTCTTGTTTTGAAGTCAACGAATTTTTTTTAAATGAAAATCTTTAAAAACAGCAAAAAGTAGTTTGACTATGCCAAGTGGGCTCCAGCCTGTGACTCCCACGCCTGCACTCAGCAGCGGAGGGCAGACTGGGGTACCAGGGCGCGTTTCTGCATGGTTCTCGTTCGTGGTGGGGTGGTAGTGTGTGTGCGTGTGGGGGGGAGGGGGGCTGCTCACTGGAGCGGTTCCCCGAGGCAGTGGGCTTCAATACCCCCCTCAAGGTGCGGCCCCTGGAGCCTTGGCCCCTGCGTTGGAGAAGCCCACAAACCCGCCTGCCGGGCCCCAGCGCTTGGCGGGGCTTCCAGGCGCATCTTGCTTCTTCGCGGCGCTGCGGCAGCTCCAGGCGCCGACGGCTGCCAGAGCGCGGCCCGCGGTTCGGAAGGGCGCAGAACCGCCGCACGGGGCCGCGGAGCCGGACCGAGTCCGGGGCACAGACCACCCCTGAAGGCCCGGGACGCGGCCTGTCCTCTGGCCGGCACCACACCACCGGGGCTGGCCTGTCCGAGCTGCGGCCGAGTCTGGCCCTGCGTCCCCTCAGCCGCCACTCCGGGCCCCTCCTCGCGGGCTCGAGGGTCCGGGGCGCCTCACCCGCGGCGTCTCAGGGTCCCCCAGCCCCCCGCCCCTCGTGCCGGGGGCCCTGGGGAAAGACCGCGGAGGAGCCCTAAGTGCCGGGGAGGACCCAGGGGCCCCGACGCCACCACTAGCCCGGTGGCGCCCGCGCGCTCGGCCCACGCCGCCTCTGCTGCCGGCCGCCGCCACCCCGTCCCGGGAAGGCCCGGGCCCGCCTTCATACTCGCCTCGAAAACCTTCCCCGGGCGCCGGATGGCGACGCCCCGTCACCGCCGCGGCGACACGCGCTTCCCTGGGCGGCTCCGACGCTTCCCCGGCCCCGCGTCGCGCGCGCCCGAGCCCCGCCCTCACGTATCTTCCACAGGGACCCGGGCCACGAGGGGTGGGCGGGATTTCCGGGAACATGGCGGATGGGGCGGGCTGCGCAAGCGCAGAAGGAGCCCGGGACTTCCCGGAGCCCCTTTCCGGAGCACAGCAAGTAGACTACATTTCCCACAGGGCTCTGCGTCTGCCCCAACTCAGTCTTGTCATCAAGGCCAGCGCTTTGTGAAAGTCTATAAAAACTCAGGCAATAATAAAAACTAAAATACATAAATAAATCAATAAATTAAAAAAATTAAATACATTTTAAAATAGTAAAAGAAAATAAATAATAAAATAAAATCTGTAAATACATTTAAAGGTAATATAAAAATATGAAGCTGAGGGGTCTACTACTTGTCAGGCAGCACTCAGGGGCCAGATTTGCACTTGAAGTTTTTGAAGGACTCATTTTCATTTTAGATGTACAATTTACACGCACAATTAGAGTCTAAGATACAAAACATGTCTCACAGATGAACAATGAAAGCACATTTACCAAGCATTGAGATCAGCAGTGCTGATGGAAAGTTATTTGTTTCCTTTTTAGTGAGCTCTAATAAGGGTGGAATTCAAAGCAAAACTCTATTTTTTTAAACAATTAAAGTATTTATCCCTTAACCTAGTATTCACGTATAAAAATAAGAAAGAGCTTCGTGAGTTCAAGTGTGAGTGCTTTTGACGGCAGAGAATCACCTCTCAGGCCCTCCACCCAAGGCCAAATGAAGGAACAGGCAACAGGCTGGTTGGTAATCAGTGACTATTTATTCAAGTCTCACAGCATCAGTTATATAGAAATGAAACAGAAATCGTGAAGGGTGGGGGTACATAGGTGTAGTTGAATACAACTGTTATTTATCATAACAATAAACAGATGTAAAGCCCTTTCTTCAGGGAAAGTTCTTCTAGGAGGTTAACTCAAGGACAAAAATCTCTTCTGGAGGTTCAGAACTTTAGATTACTAGGAGCTCCACTCAAGGAAGGGATTCCATCTAAGCAGACTTCGATTTCTCTCCTTCTTTAGTCACTAATCCATTTAAATAATCATATTAAATTTGGACTGGAGTGATAGCGCAGCGGGTAGGGTGCTTGCCTTGCATGCAGCAGACCTGGATTTGCTTCCTCCATCCTTCTCGGAGAGCCCAGTAAGCTACCGAGAGTATCCCGCCCACACGGCAGAGCCTGGCAAGCTACCCGTGGTGTATTCGATATGCCAAAAACAGTAAGAACAAGTCTCACAATGGAGATTACTGGTGCCTGCTCATGCAAATGGATGAACAATGAGACGACAGTGATACAGTGCACTGCTATTAAATTTACTTCTTACTAATATTTCTAGTCATTTTGTATGAACACAGTAAGCTTAAAAGGTGGCTCTTCCCAGAAACATCTCGGTATATATCTCACAGACTACAGTCCTCTGGCTAAGTTAGTCTTTCCTAATCCTAGCAGGGTCTTTATTCAGTTACCTTTTGGAGGGTCATGACAAAGTTTGTTCCATGATGATGCTCTTAACTTATTATACTTCTTATGATGCTTAACCCATCCCTTTCCAATGCCAGGGTAGGTTAAGGCTTGCCCTGGGTACATCCAAGTTCCCCACCCAGACCTTCCTTTGTGGGTAGTGGGGTAAAATTAGGAAGTAAGGGCAACTGAGGTTTAAGCCAAGTAAATGTAATGGATACCCAGGAGTAAATATTATTTGGAGTCCACTCACAAAAGTTACAAAACCATAGCATTGACTGTCATCTATGTCTACACAAAAAGGACATTACATTAAGGTAAACTGTACAAAGGACACAAAAGAAGGATAAAAGCAACATTTCACTTACATATACAAATCCAGAGCCCTTAGAAGAATTTCACTTTACAAATTACTGGGTCTGATTTGAGGCATTGGTGGCATCAGTGTCCTTGTAAACACTAACTTGACCATGAGCATTGATATTTTCGAATGCCTAACAACCCAAATCATATGATTACGCTTGAATAGATGCGGCTCACTGCTGGCAGTTTCTATATTCATCGTCTATGCACCAACATCCAACTATGATGAAGAAGAAATTGAGAAGTTCTACATGGAGCTGGAGAAGTTCTATAAAGAAGACCACATCTTCGACAAGATCATTGTTGGTGATTTTAATGCCAAGATAGGACCGAGAGAGTCGCCCGAAGAACTCCACATTGGAACCCATGGCCTAGAATGGAATGAACAGGGTGAGAGACTGTCTGAGTTCATCATGTCAACCAAGACCATCCATGGTAACTCACAGTTCTAGAAGGCAGAATCTAAATGTTGGACATGGGAGTCTCCCGGTGGACAGTTCCACAACAAAACTCACCACATCATATTCAGTCAAAGGTTTTGCCTGGCAGATGTTGCGTTTGTCCCAAAGTTTCAAACGGGATCAGAGCACCGTCTCCTTCATGCAAAATTCTACTTCAGAACGGGAAGAAAGGTGTGCAAAGTTTAAGTTTAAGAAGAGAACTCCCAGAATGACCACCAACTGGGAGCTCTTTGGCACTATTGTGGCAACATGGGAAGATGCCGTCATTGACAACATCAATGAGGAATACGATCGACTGGTTCAGAACCTCCATGACTGCGAGAAGAATGATAGAAGTGGGAAAGCCACAAACAGACGCCTGTCTTCGGAAACTCTCGAGCTCATTCGCCGACGTGGTTTGGCACGAAACTCAGGCAACCACAAGCGAATGTCCAAGCTTGAAAAGCTGTGCAGAGAAGCGATAAAGGAAGACCTCAAAGAGGGGAGAGCAGCAGTGTTGACTGATGCAGCAGAAGCCAGGAAAAGTCTTCGCAACGCTTGCCTGTCCTTCGCTAACTACAAGACCAAGATGACTGCCCTGCGACGTCCTGATGGATCTATCACATTTCCAGAAGGGCAATGGAGAGGATTATTTATTACTTCTACTCGGATCTCTTTGACAGCCACTTCTTACCTGCTCACATATGAAATTCCACAGGATGAATATGTCGTTCCAAACGTCCTCCCTTCCGAAATCCAACATGCCATTTCGTCGGTAAAGATGCATACAGCACCTGGTCCAGACAAGGTCAGACCCGAACACCTGAAGAATCTGCTGCCAGTACTCATCAATACACTGGCTTGGCTCTTCACACACTACCTGTCTGTATGCAAGGTTCCATCCCAGTGGAAAACCAGCAGGACCATCCTGTTGTATGAGAAGGGAGACATCCACGACACTGGCAACTATCGCCCAATCTGCCTGTTGTCCATCATCTACAAGTACTTCACTAGAGTCATCCTGAATAGAATAGGCATAACACTAGATAAAGGACAATCATGCGAGCAAGCCGGGTTCTGAAAGGAATTCAGCATGATCGACCATATCCACACAGTGACCAAGCTCACTGAAGTTTCGAGAGAGTTCAAGATGCCACTCTTTCTAACGTTCATTGATTTAAAGAAGGCCTTTGAGTCTGTTGAGACTGAAATGGTCATCGAAGCCCTAGCCAAACAGGGCGTTCAAACTCAGTACACCAAGATCCTCTGCGAGCTGCATTATGGATTCATCATCAGGATCTCACCATTCTACAAGGAAGTGATCATTGACATAAAGAGAGGGGTTCGGCGGGTGATACCATTTCACCGAAACTCTTCAGTGCCACCCTTGAGAATGTCATTCGATGACTGGAATGGGAAGGAATGGGATGAAGATAGACGGTCAGCAACTACACCACCTCCGCTTTGCTGATGACATCTTTCTCATAACACCAAACAGTAGCCAAGTGGCACAAATGCTGGCCAACTTCAACCAAGAGTGTGGAAAGGTCAGACTGCAGCTAAATCTCACCAAAACAATGCTCATGAAAAACGAACTAGTCCCTGACGCTCCATTTGCTCTCAATGGAATGAAGATCTCTGAATGCAGCAGCTATGTGTACCTGGGTCAAGAACTCAACATGAGGAACGACTTGGTGCCAGAACTGCTCTGGAGGAAGAGAGCAGTGTGGAATGCCTTCAAGAGTGTCGAAGAAGTGGTTAAGAGGGCAAAGAACCTCTGGCCCGGGCACATATTTTTTACTCCATCATTCTTCCTGCACTAACATAAGCGTCAGAGACCTGGGCCCTCTGAAAACAAGATGAGAACTCTATTCAGGTATCCCAAAGAGGAATCCAAAGAGCTATGCTTGGAGTATCATGTTTCACTCAAGTGAGAGAAGGAATCCGGAGTTCTGACCTCTGTCATCGGTCAAGAATCAGGGATGCTGTCTTGTTTGCTAAGGCATAAAAATCAGATGGGCCGGACACGCAATGCGATTCAGAGATGACCACTGGACTAGAGCTGTTAACTACTGGATTCCACAGGACATCAAAGACAGCGTTGCCGCCCACCAACGAGATGGTCAGACTTCTTCGTCAAAACCCTGAATGAACGGTTTCAGGCTCTTCCTGTTCCTGGAGGGAGCAGACGTCATTGGGCTACACTAGCACTCGATAGGGATGAATGGAGATGTTACTGGCGCCTGCTCAAGCAAATTGAAGATCAACAGGATGACAAGCGATACAAGTTGTTTGGGAATATATGTGATTAACAGATAGGGGAAGAAGAGGACAAAAGAAAGATTAAAGAGGAGAGGATTAGGAGTGCCTGATGAAATTGGAATTGGGTGTGCCTTGAGAGCACTGTTATGGGAGTAATTCAAAACTAAGCTCCCTTCCGGAGGAGCAATGACAAACCAATGTTATCCAACAGAACTTCATACCTGAAGTCTTTCAGTAGACTTTTGAGTCATGCTTTCTCCCCATTTTGTTTACGCTCATATTTACAACACAATTTTCAGGGACATTTTCAGTGGTCCCCAGATTCAGAGTTTTTCCTCCAGTTTTTGGCCCACACATTTGGGGACATCCGAAGCACTGCGTCCTCACATGCGCTCGAATACTTGTCATTCCTAGGATGCCCTTGTGTCCCTATTGGGACACAGCATATGTGATCCCTTTGTTTCTCTTTGTTGTGCACTGTCTCCAAGAATGCAAGACACCCAGAGACTTCCCAGAGTCTCTCTTTCCTCTGCGCCTTCCAGCACTCATACCTGACAGTGCTCAGGGGCACTTCTGACAGTTCCTGAGAGTGGGGAAGGCACACATTTTTTCATTTTATTTATTTTTTAATTTAATTTAATTTTTAATTTTTATTTTATTGAATCACCGTGAAAAAAGTTACAAAGCTTTCAGGTTTAAGTCTCAGTCATACAATGATCAAACCCCCATCCCTTCACCAGTTCACATGTTCCACCACCAAGAACCCTGATATACACCCCCTCCCACCCACCCCCACCTAAGTGGCTAATGATCTTCACTTTATTCTCTCTATACTTTGAATATATTCAATATTTCAATAGAGAACTCACTATTATTTTTTTTTATATTGAATCACCATGTGGAAAGTTACAAAGCTTTCAGGTAGAACTCACTATTATTATTTGGAATTTTCCCCCCAAGAATCAAACCTGCTGAAAAGGCATCATTTGATAATTTGTTTTCCATTGCTGAGAGTGAAGATTATTAGCTAGGTTTGGATTTTTGATATTTTAGCTCAGTTCACAGTCTAGATGCATTTCTTTAAGAAGCCGCTGGGTGCCAAAATGGGTTAGTAGACCTCCAGGATCATAGTCTTTAAGGAACAGAGGGGCCGTTTTCTGCACAGCTGCTCTGGATCTCATCTGGACGAAGAGCGTATTTATTTTTATTTTTATTTTTTATTAAATCACCTGACCCGACGCGACGGGGACGATTGGAGACGTTACTGGGGCCCACTTGAGCAAATCGATGAGCAATGGGAGGAGGAAGGACACTGATACAGTGATACCCTGGTTAAATCACCATGAGATACACAGTTACAAAGTTGTCCATGGTTGGGTTTCAGTCATACAATGTTTCAAGACACATCCCTTCACAGTGAACATTTACCACTACCAATGGGAGAGGGGGCACATTTGGGGCTAGACATGAAACAGAGGCTGGCTGCCTGTAGCCACGTGCCTTCACCTCTGTACTCTTTCTAACCCTTGCAGGATGTTTTTCTGTTCTTTTACATGTGTTTTTGAAGATGACCAGGTTGACTATTTCCTTTCCTGTGCAAATATTTGTTAGTGGGAATATTGGGGCCTTGATTGGCTGTGCTAGGGGCTTACTCCTGGCTCTGCACTCAGGAATCACCCCTAATAGGCTCAGGGTGCTTTTGATCACATCCAAGTTGATCACATGCAAGGCTAGCACCTTACCTGCTGTACTATCACTCCAACCCCCTTATTTAAAAATATATAAAATGAGTATTTGTACTATTACATGATTTGTCTTATGCAAACCAGCATGACTCCCCCTATTAGATAAAATTCTTGATACCATAAAAAATTTATAATTAAGATTTCAAATATCAATTAGACTGGAAGAAATCATACCCAATGACTGTGTATCCTGCTGCCTGATACGCACGTTTCTAATTTATAATCCTAAATATTATAAATAAAATTTTCATGACTTAGCCTTAACTATTCATGTTTTATTATGGCTTAATATATAAAGCATTTTATAAATATCTTCTACGTGAAAACCTGCACATGTTTTAGTTCTAGCCTTGCAAATGGCATCATTATCTGGCACACACAATTTCTTTAAAAAATTTTTTTAACTTAGACACATGATTAACAAAGCTGTTAACAGTAGATTTCAAATACACAATGTCCCCATGTCCAGTACCACCTCCTCAGAGCCCCGGATCCTCACCAACACCACAGTTTCTAAAGCAGCAGTTCTACACTACTGTAAGCTGTGCTAGTAGGACACTGGACACTTTACCATCGCCATTGAAACCCTGAGCACACGGCAGAGGCACAGAGTGACCACTAGCTTCCACCTGAGCCCGCTGGAACTCCATCTTCTGGTGCTCTGGTATGAAAGGGTTGGTTGAGATTAAGGTTTTGCTTTTGTATGCTTAAACTAGGGCATAGACAGGAGGTTGGCTCCATAGCTTAGAAGCAGGCCTCACATGTTAGTGGAAAGTCATCCTAGATAGAGAAGGGAGCACCAAGTAAAATGTGATTGGAGATCCTGCGTGGGGAAGGAGATGCGTGCTGAAAGTAGACTAGAGACTGAACACGATGGTCACTCAATGCCCCTGATGCAAACCACAACACCCAAAAGGAGAGAGAGAGAGAACAAATTGGAATGCCCTGCCATAGAGGCAGGGTGGTGTGGGGGGATGGGATGGGGGTGGGAGGGATACTGGGTTCATTGGTAGTGGAGAATGGATACTGGTGGAGGGATGGGCTCTCGAACATTGCATGAGGGTAAAACAAGCACGAAAATGTGTGAATCTGTAACTGTACCCTCACTGTGACTCACTAAAAAAAATAAAAATAAAAAATAATAATAAAAAAAGAAAAAAAACAAAGGCATAGAAATATTTGAGAATATGGGTAGGTAAATGAGGATCCCATAATAAGGCATCAGGTTTTAAATTGACACCAAGCTGTCCATTGTACAGAGTGTTTCCTTGATGAACAGTAATGATTTTGTTAAAATTCTCATTTAAGGGGCTGGAGCAATAGTTCAGTGAGTAGGGTGTTTACCTTACACATGGTCGACCCCTGTTTGATCTTCAGCACCCCCTACTGTCTCCCAAGCACTGCCAGGACTAATTCTTCAGTGCAGAGCCAGGAGTAACCCCTGAACATCGCCAGTGTGACCCAAAACCAAATTTTATAACCAAAGCCACTGAAAGCTAAACCAAAGGAGTTTTTTTTCTCATTTAAATACTTGCACATTAAACTAGTGACAAACCATTCTTAGGTTTAAAATTTGGGGCATGGGGCCAGAGAGATAGTACAAGGTGCTTGCCTTGCACACTGCTGGCCTGGGCTCAACCCCTTGCACTCCATATGGTCCTCTGAGCACAGCAAGATGTGATCCCTGAGCATAGTGTCAGGAATAAGTGTGAAATACAGCCAGGTGTGACCCCAAAGCCTTCCACAAGTAAATGCATAAATATTTTAAAAATAAAATGTTTGATGCAAAATGTTTTCGTTTCTAACTGTGTGAGCAGCCCCTACGCACCAATAAGGAGAGAATGACAACAGAGTTAATAAACATGGGCAGCACTCAGGACAGCCTGTCCACATGTGGCCTCAAAAGGTTTCCTCCTGAAGCATTCATTTCTTTATTTTGATTTTAGGGGCCACACCAAGCAGTGCTCAGGGCTTACTCTGGCTCTGAGCTCAGGGGTCACTCCTGGGGGCTCAAGGAATCATAAGGGGTGAAAGTTTACCAACAAATATATTTTTACCTGAAACAATTGGCATGTTTAAGTAGTAATCAAATGATTTTAATATCATTCATAATTTCTTCACAAATTTTATATTCGACATCCCCATGTTGCTATTATTACACATTTGGGGGAATATATTTTCACTAACAAACTTCTGGCTACTATTCTAAAATTTTTGCCCACTGGTTCTTTTTCAACTTTTCCAGTCTTGAATTTTTCACATTTAATCTAAATAAATTATTATTCCACCTTTTTTTCTTGGTATGAGATCAGGGTGAGAGAATTAATGAAAACAACTCTAGTTTGACACACTGACCAAGTTATAGTATGGACACATTTAACAGTTTTTTTCTGTTTTAAAAAATTATTTTTAATTTTTTAAAAAGGTTTAAGAACAGTTTTAAAATTTTGGGTTTTTGTGTGGGAACTACAACTAGTGGCGCGAAGGGGATACTCTTGGTTCTACAGTCAGGAATTACTCCTGGTGGTGCACAGGGGACCATACAGGAGGCCAAAGATCAAACTTGAGTCGAGCAGGTGCAAGCAAGTGACCTAGACACTGTACTATCTCTCCGGGCTCCCCCCAATTTTTTTAAATTAAAAAAATTCTCTATTAAGGTGAAAATTTTTTGTCTACTAATAAAATAGCATTATTTTAGCATTCCTCAAACATGTCCTCTAAGAGAACACATCCTAATAGTGATTTTTTTTACCAGCATATGAAATGCTATTAGCTCTGACAAAGAGAAGGAAAATTGTTGAAACCAACATTGTATATATTTAGTTATAAGTATATAACTAAATGTTACCCAACTATCCTTTAGAAAATATGGAAAATGTGGAATAATTTTTGTTTACTATGGCGAGACTGTGGTAATCAATTCTTTTCAGCAATTTCTTTTGTATAATACAAATTGGGGTGATGCACATAGGACTAGATTATCATTTTCTTGCTTTGACAGTCAAAATACAGGGGTCAGGCTGTCTTGGTGGAAGATGTCAGCCTTGTGCTACACACTTTTTCTGCATTGAAATATTTGGGTTCCCACTCACAGGCTGACATCCAATGGTGGATCTGATGTTCACCAGAACCTTATTTAAGAAATAGTAAATTAAAAGAATCAGAGACACATTTTGATCTATGTCTTTTGGTACTGAGTAATCAGTGGGGAGAATTTTCTGTTAATCAAAGGCAACTTTGAGGCTCCGGGTGACTCTTAGTTGGTGCATGGCCAGTGGTGCTGCATGGCCGGGGGCCGTGTTCTTCCAGGAATCACACATGGGGCCTTTCTGAATGACTGCCACATTCTTTTCTGTCTTTAGAAAATAAATGTGGAATGAATGTGATCTCCTTGTAAATGAGTCTTACAAGACAGAACAACTTAGTGATGCAGAATTGTGTGTGGAGGGGTGGGGGGTGTTGGAGATTTTTTCTTTGTTTGTTTGTTTGGTTTTAGGTTTGGTGGCCACACCCAGCAGTGCTCTGGGCTTATTCCTCACTCTACATTCGGGGATCACTTTTGATGCTACTGGGAGCGCCATGTATAGCACAATCGCTCGAACTCTAACCAGCAGCAGGCAAGGCAAGTGTTCTGACCTCTAAGATCTCTCCAGCCCCAAGAATTGTGTATTTTTTTAAAAACAACTTAATACTCTATTATTATAAAGTCTTCTGATATATTATTTATTTTATTATACTTATAATTTAGAAAAATATAACACCTAGTTTAAAAGGTCTATAATAATTCTGTATTACATTAAACTTTTAATTATTTTTTATATTTTAAACTATAAATTTATTGTATCTCTCTATATATTTTTTAATTTATTTTTTAATAAGTGAGTCACCATAAGGGTACAGTTACAAATTTACCCATCTTCATCCTTGTGTTTCCCTCATACAATGTTCCAGAACCCATCCCTCCACCAGTGTCCATTCTCCACCACCAATGAACCCAGTATCCCTCCCACACTCCACTCCTGTCCCCCCCCCCCCCACCCTGCCTCTGTGGCAGGGCATTCCATTTTGTTCTCTCTCCTTTTGGGTGTTGTGGTTTGCGATAGGGGTATTGAATGGCGATCGTGTTCAGTCTCTAGTCTACTTTCAGTACGCTTCTCTCTTCTCACGCAGGGTCCCCAACCACATTTTACTTGGTGTTCCCTTCTCTATCCAGGCTGCCTTTCCCCCAGCATGTGAGGCCAGCTTCCAAGCCATGGAGCCAACCTCCTGGTATTATATACTGCTATTCTTCGGTGTTAGTCTCCTACTCTGTTATTTTATATTCCACAGATGAGTGCAATCTTTCTATGTCTTTCCCTCTCTTTCTGACTCATTTCACTTAGCATGATACTTTCCATGTTGATCCACTTATATGCAAAGTTCATGACTTCATCTTTTCTTACAGCTGCATAGCATTCCATTGTATAGATGTACCAAGTTTCTTTAAACAGTTGTCTGTTCTCGGGCACTCGGGTTTTCTCCAGGTTCTGGCAATTGTAAACAGTGCCGCGATGAATATATAAGTGCAGATGTCATTTCGATTATATCTTTTTGTTTCTCTGGGATATATTCCCAGAAGTGGTATTGCTGGATCAAATGGAAACTCAATTTCTTTTTTTTTCATCTGGACTTTATTGATCTAATAAAATTACATTAAGAATTGAAATGAGGGGTTGGAGAGATAGCACAGTGGGGCTGGAGAGATAGCACAGCGGGTAGGGCG
Organism: Sorex araneus; assembly: GCF_027595985.1. Classification (NCBI taxonomy): domain Eukaryota; kingdom Metazoa; phylum Chordata; class Mammalia; order Eulipotyphla; family Soricidae; genus Sorex; species Sorex araneus. Next base: position 71,522,332 of record NC_073307.1, on the reverse strand, counting down.
TTTGCCTTGCACGCGGTCGACCCGAGTTCAAATCCCAGCATCCCATATGGTCCCCTGAGCACAGCCAAGGGTAATTCCTGAGTGCAGAGCCAGGAGTAACCCCTGTGCATCGCCAGGTGTGACCCAAAAAGCCAAAAAAAAAAAAAAAGAAAAGAATTGAGATGAATTATACATTATTGTGCTCATGTTTCCCCCATACAAAGTTCGAGAACCCATCCCTTCACCAGTGCCCATCCTCTACCACCAGTAAACGCAGCATCTCTCCCACCCTCCGCAGTCCCGTCTCCCCCCCCCCCCCCCGCCACCCCACACTGCCACTATGGCAGGGTATTCCCTTTTGTTCTCTCTCTCTGATTAGGTGTTGTGGTTTGCAATAAAGGTATTGAGTGGCCATTGTGTTCAGTCTCTAGTCTACATTCAGCACGTGTCACCCCTCCCCCGCATGACCTCTGACCACATTTTACTTGGTGTTCCCTTCTCTGAGTTGCCCAGAATGAGAGACCAGGCTCCAAGCCATGGAGTCAACCTCCTGGTACTTATTTCTACTATTCTTGGGTGTTAGTCTCCTAGTCTACTATTCTATATTCCACAGATGAGTGCAATCTTTCTATGTCTGTCTCTCTCTTTCTGACTCATTTCACTTAGCATGATACTTTCCATGCTGATCCACTTGTATGCAAACTTCATGACCTCATTTTTTCTAACAGCTGCACAATATTCCATTGTATAGATGTACCAAAGTTTCTTCAACCAGTCATCTGTTCTAGGGCACTCAGGTTTTTTCCAGATTCTGGCTATTGTAAACAGTGCTGCGATGAACATATAAGTGCAGATGTCATTTCGACTATACTTTTTTGCTTCTCTGGGTGGTGGTATTCCCAGCAGTGGTATTGCTGGGTCAAATGGGATTTCAACCTCTAGTTTTATGAGAATCATCCATATTGTTTTCCCAAAGGGCTGAACTAGGCGGCATTCCCACCAGCAGTGTAGGAGGGTCCCTTTCTCCCCACATCCTCTCCAACAGTGGTTGATTTTGTTCTTTTGGATGTGTGCTAGTCTCTGTGGTGTGAGGTGGTATCTCATGGTTGTTTTTTTTTTTAATTTTTTATTGAGTCACCATGTGGAAAGTTACAAAGTTTTCAGGTTTAAATCTCAGTTATACAATGCTCGAATACCCATCCCTTCACCAGTGCTCATATTCCACCACCAAGAATCCCAGTATAGCTCCACCCCGCCCCCTCACACCCCAACCCCCCCACGCCCCTAGCTCCCCCACCCTAAGCCCCCCCCCCGCCTGTGTAACTAATAAATTTCACTTTACTTTCACTTTGATTGCATACAATATTTCAACAAAACTCACTATTATTGTTTGGAGAGTCTCTCCCCTAAAGTCAGACCTGCTGAAAAGGAAGCATTAGATAATTTGTTTTCCATTGCTGAGGATGAAGAGGTATGAGGTCGAGTGACCACACTTAGCGGCCTCTCAGTTTTGGGTTTCTGTAATGTAGTATTTTAGTAACTAAGTCCAGAGAGATATCTGCCAGAAGTTGCATCGTTGCCAACTTGTACTTCTCAGTTACATTATATTCCACATATGAGTGCAATCTTTCTATGTATGTCTCTTTCTTTCTGACTCATTTCACTCAACATGATACTTTCCATGTTGATCCACTTGTATGCAAATTTCATGACTTCATGTTTCCTGACAGCTACATAGTATTCCATTGTGTAAATATACCAGAGTTTCTTTAGCCAATCATCTGTTTTCGGGCACTCTGGTTTTTTCCATATTGTGGCTATTGTGAACAGAGCGGCAATGAACATGGAAATGCAGATATCATCTCTACTATACCTTTTTGCCTCTCCGGGATATATTCCCAGGAGTGGTATTGCTGGGTCAAATGGGAGCTCAATTTCTAACTTTTTGAGAATCGTCCATATTGTTTTCCAAAAGGGCTGAACCAGTCGGCATTCCCACCAGCAGTGAAGGAGAGTCCCTTTCTCCCCACATCCCCACATCCCCACATCCCCACATCCCCACATCCACGCCGGTTGCTTTTGTTTTTGGGGATGTGGGCCAGTCTCTGTGGTGTGAGATGATATCTCATTGTTGTTTTGATCTGAATCTCCCTCATGATTAGTGATGTTGAACATTTTCTCATGTGCCTCTGAGTCATTCGGATTTCTTCTTTGGGAAAGTTTCTGTTCATTTCATCACCCCATTTTTTGATTGGGTTGGCAGTTTTCCTCTTGTGGAGTTCAACCAGTGCATTTCACATCCTTGATATCAACCCTTTATCTGATGGGTACTGCATAAATATCCTTTCCCATTCTGTAGACTGTCTTTGTATTTTGGTCACTGTTTCTTTTGAGTTGCAGAAGCTTCTTAGTTTGAGATAGTCCCATTTATTTATCTTTGTTTTCACTAGCTTAGCCAGTGGCGTGTCAGCTTTGAAGATAACTTTGGCTTCAATGTCATGGAGGGTTTTGCTGACCTTATCTTCAATGTACCTTAGGGATTCTGGTCTGATGTTGAGGTCTTTAATCCAGTTTGATCTGATTTTCGTACATGGTGATAGATGGAGGTCTAAGCCCATTTTTTTTGCATGTAGCCGTCCAGTTTTGCCAGCACAATTTGTTAAACATGCTTTCCTTGCTCCACTTCACATTTCTTGCTCCCTTATCAAAGATTAGATGATCATATATTTGGGGGTGTATGTCAGAGTATTCAACCCTGTTCCATTGGTCTGCCGCTCTGCCTTTGTTCCAGTACCATGCTGTTTTAATGACTACCGCTTTGTAGTAGAGTTGGAAGTTGGGGAGGTTGATTCCTCCCATTTTCTTTTTCCCAAGGATTGCTTTAGCTATTCGTGGGGGCTTATTGTTCCATATGAATTTCAGGAGCGCTTGCTCAATTTCTTTGAAGAATGTCAAGGGTATCCCTATAGGGATCGCATTGAATTTGTACAATGCTTTGGGGAGAATTGCCATTTTGACAATATTAATTCTTCCAATCCATGAGCAGGGGATGTCTTTCCATTTCCTCATGTCCTCTTTTATTTCCTGAAGTAGTGTTTTATAGTTTTCATTATACAAGTCCTTTACCTCCTTTGTTAAGCTGATTCCGAGGTATTTGATTTTTTGAGGCGCAATTGTGAATGGGATTGCTTTTCTCAGGTCACTTTCTTCTCTCTCATTATTTGCATATAGGAAAGCCATGGACTTTTGGATATTGATTCTATAGCCTGCAACTTTACTGTACGAGTCTATTGTTTCTAGGAGTTTCTTGGTAGAGGTTTTAGGGTTCTCTAAGTATAGTATCATATCATCTGTGAATAGTGAGAGCTTGATTTCTTCCTTTCCTACCTGAATGCCCTTAATGTCTTTTTCTTGCCTAATCGCTATTGCAAGTACTTCCAGTACTATATTGAACAGAAGTGGAGAGAGTGGGCATCCTTGTCTCGTCCCTGTTCTCAGAGGGAAGGCTCTTAGTTTTTCCCCATTGAGGACAATGCTTGCCATAGGCTTGTGATAAATGGCTTTGACTATATTGAGGAAGGTCCCTTCTATACCCATTTTGGCTAGTGTTTTCATCATAAACGGATGCTGGATCTTGTCAAATGCTTTCTCTGCATCTATTGATATGATTATATGATTTTTATCTTTTCTTTTGTTGATATGGTGGATTATGTTGATTGATTTCCGGATGTTAAACCATCCTTGCATCCCCGGGATGAATCCCACTTGGTCGTGGTGTATGATCTTTTTGATGAGTTGTTGAATTCTATTTGCTAATATTTTGTTGAGAATTTTTGCATCTGTGTTCATCAGGGATATTGGCCTGTAGTTTTCTTTTTTTGTGGTGTCTTTGTTTGCTTTTGGTATTAGGGAGATATGAGCTTCATAGAAACTGTTAGGGAGGGTATCTGTTTCTTCAATTTCCTGGAAGAGCTTGAGAAGGACTGGCAATGTTTAATGTTTAAATGTTTGGAAGAACTCACTAGTGAATCCGTCTGGACCTGGGCTTTTGTTTTTGGGGAGACTTTTGATTACAATTTCAATTTCCTTGATGTTAATTGGACTATTCAGGTACTCCAGGTCTTCTTGGTTCAGCCTTGGGAGATTATAGGAGTCGAGGAATTTATCCATTTCTTCTAGGTTCTCTTGTTTCGTGGCATAGAGATTTTCAAAGTAGTCTCTGATGATCTTTTGAATTTCATTGGTTTCTGTTGTGATGTCCCCCTTTTCATTTCTGATTCGGCTTATAAGGGTTCTCTCTCTCTCTTTCTTTGTGAGTCTTGCTAGTGGTTTATCAATCTTGTTTATTTTCTCGAAGAACCAGCTCTTGGTTTCATTGATCTTCCGGATTGTCTTTTGGGTTTCCATGTCATTAATTTCTGCTCTAAGTTTTATTATCTCTTTCCTTCTGCCTGGTTTTGGCTCCTTTTGTTGGTCCTTTTCTAAGGTCTTGAGCTGTGAAGTCAAGTTATTTATGTGGGCCCTTTCTTCCTTCCTGAGATATGCTTGCAGAGCTATAAATTTTCCCCTTAAAATGGCTTTAGCTGCGTCCCACAGGTTCTGGTAGCTCGTGTTTTCATTCTCATTTGTTTCCAGGTACCTTTTGATTTCTTCCTCGGTTTCCTTCCTGACCCACTCATTGTTCAATATCGAGCTATTTAATTTCCAGGTGTTTGATTTGGTTTTCTGCATCTGTCCACAGTTAAGTTTTATCTTCAGTGCATCATGGTCTGAAAAGATAGCTGGTACAATGTCTATCTTGTTGATTCTGTTGAGGTATGTTGTGTGGCCCAGCGCATGGTCTATTCTGGAAAATGTTCCATGTGCACTGGAAAAGAATGTGTATTCCTTTTTTTTGGGATATAAAGCCCTGTATAGATCTATTAGCCCTCTCTCTTCTATTTCTTCCTTCAAAGCCAGTATTTCATTGGTGAGTTTTAATCTTCTAGATCTGTCCAGAGGAGACAGTGCGGTGTTGAAGTCTCCAACTACTATTGTGTTGCTCGAGATGTCCTTCTCGAGGTCTCTTAGCAGCCGTTGTAGGTATTTAGCTGGTCCCTCATTGGGTGCGTAGACATTTAGGAGTGTGATTTCTTCCTGATGTACACATCCCTTGATTAATAAAAAGTGGCCTTCACTATCCCTTCTAATCTTTTTCAACCTGAAGTCTATGTTGTCCGATACTAGTAAAGCCACCCCGGCTTTCTTGAGGGAGTTGTTTGCTTGCAGGATTGTTTTCCATCCTTTGACTTTGAGTCTGTGTTTGTTCTGGCTATTCAGATGTGTTTCTTGCAGGCAACAGAATGTTGGGTTGAGTCTCTGAATCCATTTTGCCAGTCTGTGTCTCTTAATTGGTGAATTCAGACCATTGACATTAAGGGAGATTATTGTTACGGGATTTTGTGACGTCTTTCTGCAATGGTTTGTTGTGCTTGTAGGGGTTGTTCTTGTCTTACAAAAGCCCCTTTAGTGCTTCTTTTAGGTTTGGTTTTGAGTCTATGAAGTTCCTGAGCTGTTGTTTATCCCCAAAGTAGTGTATGATTCCTTCTAGTTTGAACGAGAGTTTAGCCGGATAAAGTATTCTTGGTGAAGCGTTGATTTCATTGAGTTTTTTCACTATATCCCACCATTGCCTTCGAGCTTGGAGGGTTTCCTCTGATAGATCTGCTGTGAGCCTAAGGGGTGCTCCTTTGTATGCAATTTCCTTCTTGGACCTTGCTGCTTGGAGTATTGTGTCTCTCTGGAAGATGTCCATCATTGTAACTATGATATGTCTTGGGGTTTTTCTGTTCGGATCTCTTTTAGCTGGCACTCTTCAGGCGCCTTGAATCTGGATGCCTGCATTGTCCAGCTGTGGGAAGTTTTCAGCAATGATTTGTTTGACTGTGTCTTTTTCGTTGGGGTTGGTTCCCTGTGGTTCTGGTAGTCCAATGATTCTAATGTTGTTCCTCTTGAATTCATCCGCTAGGACTCTGATTCTGGCTAGAGCTATTTTGAGGTCTCTTGCCATGGTTTGATGTTGCCTGTAGGCCTCTTGTAGCTCATCTTCAAGCATACTGATTCTGTCTTCGGCTGCAGTCATCCTATTGTTGAGGGAAGCCAGAGAGTTTTTGATTTCATGTATGGAATCCTTCATTTCTTTTTGAAGGTTTTTTATTTCTGCTCTCATTTCTTCCCGTATTTTGTCGGCTGTCTGTTGTATTGTTTCCGCCAGGTCTTCCTTGAAGTTGTCCATCTTTGCATTGAGTTCATTGAACATGTTGAGGATTTCAACTCTGAATTCTTTCTCAGAGAGGTCAAGTTTGTAGGAAGCGCCCATTGAGGTTTCCGGACTCCTTTGATCGTCCTCTGGTTGCAATGGGGATTTTCGCTGTTTCTTCATGTTGTTTGTGGTGATATGAAAGAGGGCCCTTGATGATGAGTGTCCCTGTTTCCTTTTGTTGCAAAAAAGGATTGTGGATAGGCTCAGTTAATAGTGGTTGGCTTTTTACTTGCCGGTTGTAGAACCTGGTCTCCTACTGAGATGTTTCCTTCAGGTCTTATGTGAAGTCTTGTGTTTTATTGTCCTACTGCTTGCGAATCGCTAGGATGTTAGTCTTGGATAGGATGTGGAGGAAACTACTTGCCGCCGGGTGAGCTTTGGCCGGCCGGCAATGAGGCCAAGCCCACTTTTCTTAGACCACGCCCCTAGTGGTTAGGCCACGCCCCTTTCCCACAACCCGACACTGGTCAACGTGCTGGGGGTGGCGTGCTGGCCACTCGGCCGGCAGTCCGGAGGGGAGGGAAGCCCGGGGTGCTCAGGGCCGCGGAGCAGGCTGGGATCTCATGGTTGTTTTGATCTGCATCTCCCTGATGATTAGTGATGTAGAGCACTTTTTCATGTGCCTTTTGGCCATTCGTGTCTCTTCCTTGGGAAAGTTTCTGTTCATTTCTTTGCCCCATTTTTTGATGGGGTTGGATGTTTTCTTCTTGTAGAGTTCAACCAGTGCTTTATATACCCTTGATATCAACCCCTTATCTGATGGGTATTGTGTAAATATCCTTTCCCATTCTGAAGATAGTCTTTGTATTCTGATCACTGTATCTTTTGCGGTGCAGAAGCTTTTTAGTTTGATGTAGTCCCATTTGTTGATCTCTGTGTTTACTAGATTGCTTAGTTCCGTGTCATCTTTGAAGATACCTTTATCTTCAATATCGTGGAGGGTTTTGCCGACCTTGTCTTCAATGTACCTTATGGGGAAACTCAATCTCTAATTTTTTGAGAAGCATCCATATTGTTTTCCAAAAGGGCTGAACCAGTCGGCATTCCCACCAGCAGTGTAGAAGGGTCCCTTTCTCCCCACATCCTCTCCAACAGCAGTTGCTTTTATTCTTTTGGATGTGTGCCATTCTCTGTGGTGTGAGGTGGTATCTCATAGTTGTTTTGATCTGCATCTCCCTGATGATTAGTGATGCAGAGCATTTTTTCATGTGCCTTTTGGTCATTCGTATCTCTTCTTAAAAAAAATTCTGTTAATTTCTTCGCCCCATTTTCTGATGGGGTTGGATGTTTTGTTCTTGTAGAGTTCATCCAGTGCTTTATATACCCTTGATATCAACCCCTTATCAGATGGGTATTGGGTGAATATCCTTTCCCATTCTGAAGATTGCCTTTGTATTTTGGTCACTGTATCTTTTACGGTGCAGAAGCTCCTTAGTTTAATATAGTCCCATTTGTTTATCTCTGTTTCCACTTAGTTGGTCAGTTGTGTGTCATCTTTGAAGATACCTGTAGCTTCAATATCATGGAGGGTTTTGCCAACCTTGTCTTCAATGTACCTTATGGATTGTGGTCTGATGTTGAGATCTTTAATTCATTTTGATCTGATTTTTGTGCATGGTGTCAGGTCGAGGTCTAAGCCCATTCTTTTGCACGTGGTTGTCCAATTATGCCAGCACCATTTGTTAAAGAGACTTTCCTTGTTCCACTTCACATTTCTTGCTCCTTTACCAATGATTAGATGATCATTCATTTGAGGTTGTGTGTAGGGATATTCTACCCTGTTCCACTAGTCTGCGGTTCTGCCTTTGTTCCAGTACCATGCTGTTTTAATTGTTACCGCTTTGTGGTAAAGTTTAAGGTTGGGGAGGGTGATGCCTCCCATTATCTTTTCCCCAAGAATTGTTTTAGCTATCCGTGGGCATTTGTTGTTCCATATGAATTTCAGGATTAGTTGATCCATTTCTTTGAAGAATTTTATGGGTATCCTTATAGGGATTGTGTTGAATCTGTATAATGCTTTAGGGAGTATTGCCATTTTGACAATGTTGATTCTCCCTATCCATGAGCAAGGGATAGGGAAATGTTTCCATTTCCTCATGTCCTCTTTTATTTCATGGAGTAGCATTTTATAGTTTTCTTTGTAGAGGTCCTTTACTTCTTTAGTTAAGCTGATTCCAAGGTACTTGATTTTCTGGGGCACAATTGTGAATGGGACTGCTTTTTTCATGTCCCTTTCCTCTGTCTCATTGTTTGAAAATAGGAAGACCATGGATTTTTGGTATTGATTTTATAGCCTGCAACTTTACTGTATAAGTCTATTGTTTCTAAGAGTTTCTTAGAAGTTTTAGGCTTCTCTAGATATAGTATCATATCGTCTGCAAATAGTGAGAATTTGATTTCTTCTTTTCCTACCTGGACGCACTTAATATATTTTTCTTGCCTAACAGCTATCGCAAGTACTTCCAGTACTATATTGAACAGCAGGGGTGAGAGTAGACATCCTTGTCTTGTCCCTGATCTTAGATGAAAGGCCCTTAGCTTTTCCCCATTGAGGATAATGCTTGCCGTAGGCTTGTGGTAAATGGCTTCGACTATCTTGAGGAAAGTACCTCCAAAATCCATTTTGGTGAGAGTTTTGACCATGAACGGATGTTGGATCTTGTCAAATGCTTTCTCTGCATCTGTTGATATGATCATATGGTTTTTATCTTTACTTTTGTTGATATGATGGATTATGTTGATTGATTTTCGAATGTTAAACCATCCTTGCATCCCCGGGATGAATCCCACTTGTTCATGGTGTATGATCTTTTTAATGAGTTGTTGGATTCTATTTGCTAATATTTTGTTGAGGATCTTTGCATTGGTTTTCATCAGGGATATTGGTCTATGGTTTTCTTTTTTGTGGTGTCTTTGTTTGCTTTTGGTATTAGGGAGATATGTGCCTCATAGAAACTGTTTGGGAGGGTTTCTGTTTTTTCAATTTCCTGGAAAACCTTGAGGAGAACTGGGAACAGGTCTTTTTTAAATGTTTGGAAGAATTCGCCAGTGTATCCGTCTGGACCTGGGCTTTTGTTTTTGGGGAGACTTTTGATTACAGTTTAGATTTCCTTGATATTAATGGGTCTATTCAGGTATTCCAGGTCTTCTTGGTTCAGTCTTGGGAGATTGTAGGAATCAAGGAATTCATCCACTTCTTTTAGGTTCTCTTGTTCCGTGGCATACAGGCTTTCAAAGTAGTCTCTGATGATCTTTTGAATATCCTTGGCTTCTGTCGTGATATTTCCCTTTTCATTTCTGATTCGGTTTATTAGGGTTCTCTCTCTCTCTTTCTTTTTGAGTCTTGCTAGCAGTTTATCAATCTTGTTTATTTTCTCAAAGAACCAGCTCTTGGTTTCATTGACCTTTTGGATTGTTTTCTGGGTTTCATGTCACTCTAAGTTTTATTATTTCTTTCCTTCGGTCAGATTTGGGTTCCTTTTTCTGGTCCTTTTCTAAGATCTTGAGCTGTGAAGTCAAGATATCTATGTATGCCCTTTCTTTTTTCCTAAGGAATGCTTGCAGAGCTATAAATTTTCCCCTTAACACAGCTTTAGCTGTGTCCCATAGGTTTTGGTAGCTCGTGTCTTTATTGTTGTTTGTTTGGAGGTATCTCTTGATTTCTTCCTTGATTTCCTTCCTGACCCACTCATTGTTCAACACCAAGCTGTTTACTTTCCAAGTGTTGATTTACTTCTATCTTCAGTGCATCGTGGTCTGAAAAGATAGTTGATACGGTTTCTATTTTTCTGATTCTATTGAGGTATTTTTGGTGGCCCAGTACATGATCTATCTTGGAAAATGTTCCATGTGCACTGGAAAAGAATGTGTATTATTTCTTTTTGGGGTATCAAGCCCTGTATAAGTCTATTAGGCCTCTCTCTTCCATTTCTTCTTTCAGAGTCAGTGTTTCCTTGCTGACTTTTGTTCTTGTCGATCTAGCTAGAGGTGACTAGACAGTGTTGAAGACTCCAACTATTATTGTGCTGCTAGCAATGTCCTCTTTAAAGTCTGTTAGGAGTTGTTTTAAGTAGTTAGCCGATAGCTCATTAGGTGCATATACGTTTAAGAGTGTCATTTCTTTCTGTTGTACATATCCCTTGATAAATAGGAAATAACCTTCACTGTCCCTTCGAATCTTTTTCAACCTGAAATCTATGTTGTCAGATACTAGTATGGCCACCCCAGCTTTTTTGAGGGAGTTATTTGCCTGCAGGATTGTTTTCCATCCTTTGACTTTGAGTCTGTGTTTGTTCTGAATGTTCAGGTGTGTTTCTTGCAGGCAGCAGAATGTTGGGTTTAGTTTCCGGATCCATTTTGCCACTCTGTGTCTCTTAATTCGTGCATTTAGGCCGTTGACATTGAGAGAGATTATTGTCATGAGGTTTTGTGTCATCTTCCTTTGGGGTTTGTTGTTCTTGTGGGGTTCTTCCTTGTTTTACAATAGCCCCTTTAGTCCTTCTTTTAAGTTTGGTTTTGAGTCTATGAAGTTCCTGAGATGTTGTTTATCTGAGAAATAGTGTAAGATTCCTTCGAGTTTGAGTGAGCATTTAGCCGGATAAAGTATTCTTGGTGATGCGTTCACTTCATTGAGTTTTTTCACTATGTCCCACCATTGTCTTCAGGCTCGGAGGGTTTCCTCTGATAGGTCTGCTGTGAATCTAAGGGGTGCTCCTTTGTAAGTGATTTCCTTCTTTGACCTTGCTGGTTGCAGTATTGTGTCTCTATCCACAGTATCCATCATTCTGACTATGATGTGCCTTGGAGTTTTTTTATTCGGGTCTCTTTTTGCTGGTACTCTTAGGGCTCCTTGGATTTGGATGCCTGCCTCCTCCAGCTGTGGAAATTTCTTAGCAATGATGTCTTTCACTGTGCTTTTTTCATTGGGGTTACTTCCCTGTGCTTCTGGTACTCCAATGATTCTTATATTATTCTTCTTAAGGTCATCCCCTAGGACTCGGATTTGCTCTAGTGCCATTTTGAGGTCTTTTGCCATTATTTTTTGTTGCCTACAAGCTTTGTGCAGCTCATCTTCGAGCTCGCTGATTCTGTCTTCGGCTGTAGTCATTCTACTGTTGAGGGCTCCTACTGAGATTTTTAATTCATCTACCTATTCCTTTATTTGTGTGACTTCCGTTCGTAACTTTGAAATTTCTGCTCTCATTTCTTCCTGCATTTTCTTGGTGGACCGCTCCAATGCTTCATTTATATCCTCCCTTAGTTTATTGGATGTCTGTTCCATGGTTGCTTGGTACTCATCTACTCTCCTCAAGATTTCCTCTCTGAATTCTTTTTCTGAAAGTTTGTATAGGTGGGTAGCCCCTGTTGAGGCTTCAGGAATCTTTTCTTCATCCTCTCGTCGTGGAGGGGATTTTCGCTGTTTCTTCATATTGGTATGGAAGTATAGAGTTGAAACATTCTAGTTGTCTATCTCTATTCCCTCTTGCTAGGGGAGGAGGGGTTCTGTTTGCGATAAACTGATAATGGTAGCCTTGTACCTATTCTAGAATTCTTCCTTACTCTCAGGCATTCATCCTGATTTATGTGGGGCCTCTAGTGAAGGTTTAAGTATATGCTCTCCTTGCAAAGTTTCTATTGTTCACGGATAGTTTTTGTGAAGGGAGAATAAGCTAATATACTACTGACATAGAGTGATTGGGATGGCCAGGGTATTTTTCAAAGGAACAGGTTATACAGATTATGCTAAAAAAATAATAGCTGTTGCTGCTCCGGCAGGAAGCCATACCCCTTTTGAGACCACGCCCCTTGAGATACAGGCCACACCCACAGTAACCACTTGGGACACTGGCAGTGCTCAGTACACGACAGGGGCGACGCAGTTGGGGAGCGAGCAGAGAGGCATGGGGATGGGCACAGGGTCTGGAGGGTCCTGGGAGGGCCGGGGGGTGGTGGTGGCAGGGCCCACCTGGGAGCCGTTCGAAGCGGAAAAGTAGGAGTTCCTGGTGGGCAGATTATCTTCAGGACAGGGGCGACACAGTTGAGGAGCTAGCAGAGAGGTGTGGGGATGGGCACAGGGTCTGGAGGGTCCTCAAGAATTGTGTATTTTAACATCACATGAGGCTGACACCCAAGGACGGTAGATATAAGGGCCAGGAGGATTGCCCCATAGCTGGAACTGCTTCATGAGTGGAGGGGAGAAGGCAGATGGAATAGAGAAGGGATCACTAAGAAAATGATGGCTGGAGGAATCAGTTGGGATGGGAGATGCATGCCGAAAGTAGATAATGGACCAAACATGATGACCTTTCAGTGCCCGTGTTGCAAGCCATAATGCCCAAAAGTAGAGAGAAAGTATGGGGAATATTGTCTGCCATGGAGGCAGGGGCAGGGTGGGAAAGGGGTGGGTATACCGGGTATATTGGTGGTGGGGAATGAGCACTGGTGGAGGGATGGGTGTTTGATCATTGTGTGATTGTTACCCAAACATGAAAGCTTGTAACTATCTCACAGTGATTCAATAAAATTTTAAAAAATTAAAAATTAAAAAAAACCCAACTCATTCTCACCACTTTGGAAAGATATTTCATAGTAATTTTGATTTGTATTTCCCTAATAATGAGTGAGTAGAGCTTTTACTTTTATGTTTCTATGGGCCATCTGTATACCTTATTGGAGAAGTATCTGTACAGTTTTTTTCTGCCCATTTTTAAACTTCTTTTGTATTGTTGAGTTGTGTAAATCAACTTTTGGATATCATCCCTTAACATATATGGTACTCAAATATACTCACCAGATTATCAATTAAAAAATGTGCATTTTGAAAGATCTATGGAAACATTTGCTTTTATTTTAGTTGACAGACCCAAAATGTAAGTTTTAGTTACCTGAAGATCAAAAAAATGGGGGGAAGAAAACAATTTTAGTTAAGAAAAAGTCATTTATGTTCTTCCTAAATTTAAAAGTATAAGGTACAACTGCTATAGCACTTCGCACAATTCTTAAATAATGGAATAGGGTGTAACTATACATTGGAGCCGGAGCATTAGCACAATGGGGTACCCTTGTATGTGATGAAAACCGGATCAATTCCCAACACCACATATGGTCCCCTGAGTCAAGCCAAAAGTAATGTTGAGTTTAGACCAGGAGTAAGGCAGGAGCTCTGCAGAAATAAAACATATATAATTATACTTGGATAAGGTTACACACATTTATATCTGTATGTGTTTACAAAAATTTTTGTTCATTTTCTTGAGTGACACCTGGAATTGCTTAGGGCTTCCTCCTGGTTTTGCACTACAAAATCACTGGTTGGGCTTGGCGACCATATGGAAAAATTCTACCACCATTCCACCCTCTCACCGCCATATTTCCAATGTTTCCATCCCAAACACCAAGCCCTGCCCCCAAGCAGAACCAAAATAATATTTTTGTATTGCTAGTTATGAATAATTTGCTAACAATATTTGGAAAATGTTTTCTTAGAGGAAAGTGTGTGAAGACTGTATTATTTCATCCAAAAGCCATTATGCCCTTCTATAAAAGATTACTAACAATTTAAAGATTGAACCTTATGTGCTTATATATGTTTGTGTGTGTGTATATATATATGTATATATATACATACATATATTTTCCCCTAAGATTGGTTGCCTTCTAGCATAGACCCCATCAAAGGTGGTGTGCTACACTTGGTATATCAGTGATGTAAAGTATGGGAGGTCACAGCGCACGCTCTAGAATTCTAAGATTTAAAATGTAGTTACACTGCAGATTCACTAATGGGGGAAGTTCGCCTGACCTTGTGGAGAGCAGCCATGAGCATGACAGGACTGAGTTCTAGAGGTCTTTCGCTGCAGGGGCTCTGCTGGGGTGGGGCGTGGAATGCACCCATCAGCCTCTGGTTGCCCTAGATGAAACAGCCTGGGGTGGGCTCCAGAGGCATTTCTATGGCATATCTACAGTTATTTGATTATCCTCAAATCTGCAACAGTAAGGAATTTTAAAAAACACACAGAATGTCTTCCTTCTGACACCTTGTCCCTTTGAGATCAATGACAAATGATAAAAACTGCAGAAGTATTGTTACACTTCACATCAAAGAAGACTCCCAGAAGGTTGAATTTATTCTAGAATTTTATTGCGGAGGCCACATCAGTGTTCAGGGCTATTCCTTCCTCGGCGGGACTCAGGAGAGTTACGTGGCAGTGGTCAGGACACCATTACTTGCCACGGAGATTGGACGGGAGGGGGGCTAAGGGGGTTGGAATCAGGGTTGTGGCACTTCCACCCTGTCCTGTGTCTCCGCCTAGGTCTTCTCTAGCCCACTACACAGACAGCCTGCAGCAGGGACACGTGGAGGATGTCATCAGCCATTTCCCGATGCAGTCCAGGTGGAAGAAGTGCTTGCAGGGCAGAGTCCGAATGTGGTCTCCGTCCACAAAGTCCAGCAAACAGATGGCACAGTCCCGGGTCCTTCCCGCTGCAGCTTCTCCGCTCACGTAGACGCCAACGGGAAGACAGCGCCGGCACCTGAGTCGCTGGGCTCGATCTAAATCTGCCGGACTCCGCTGGGCTGCTGGCAGGTCTCTCAGGAGCAACTGGTCCGGGCTTGGGACCGTCTCAGATGAAAGCTGACTGGACTGAGACTCGGTGTCCGAGGGGTCACTGGATCTGCAGGTTTGGAGGCAGTTCCCCATCCTTTGCACCAGAATGCAGATCTGCTCACTCTTCTGAAAATCCTGAGAATCACGCACTCCACCTTCCAGAAAAAGGCGATAGTCAATAAAATGGATTCCGTGAGGCAGGCTCCATCTCTAGATGTGATTACTGCCCCTCCCCCTCTCCCAATAGCACTGCTGGTTTGGGATAACTGGCCTGTTTTGGAAATGCCCTGAGAGGAGCAGAGCCCTAGGCACCGAACACAGCAGCGTGGCCTGACCGGAGTCAGCCAGTGTGTCAGTGTTGGCGTGCTCTTCCCAAGCACAAATTTTCTAATGTGATTGTCTTGCGGAGGACATACCACATCGACATTGTGACCCCAAGACAGGACTGCAGGGCTCCCCCTTGTGAGTCTTCACGGGGAGGGGGGGGGGCCCGTGGTGCCGGGACTGGGACCTGGAGCTCTGCAGAGCACGTGCTGCAGCCTGTGAACTGTCGCCCCAGCGCTGGGTCCCAGGTTCGAGCTCTCAGGGCAACTTCACAGGGCCTTGCACTAGACTGATCAATTCCTTGGGATTTTGCCATGAAAATCCACTGTACCCATTGTTACTCAAGGCCTCCACAAAGTACACAAGTCATCCTTCATTCGCATGCAAACGAAAAAGAAAAAATAGAGGCAGAAGCAGGGAACTGGAGGCAGGACCTCTGAGTGATCTATTCTGGCAGCGAGGCGAAGATGAGCGAGTCGGGAATCACAGCATCCCCACCAGAACAGAGTGGAACGGGGGCGATCAGAACAGGACCAGGTCACAGAAATGAGTAGGAAAGTTCTATATGCGACTAGGAAACTCATTTTATTAACCGCTGAATCTACCAGATTGTACTAACTGTGTACTTGTCAACAATTATGTTAGAAACCCTTTTGTATGTGTGAGGTGTAAAGTAATGTTTCCATGGATCCTGGATCTAACTGATAGAAATTCTTTGAGACTGTATGTGGCTCAGCCCATTTCAGCATTAGCTAAAATGTGTCAATTAAATTGTGTCAATAAAATTGGCTCTCCCTGTAATCTCTCAAGAGTTTGTCCTGCTTCTTGGACAGACTTCTGTAACACAACTGCCCACCCACCCTGTAGCATGCCTTTGTCCCCAATATTCACTTGCCTTCCGTCTGATGAACTGAACTTCTCACAGCTGTCTTTACTGAGGTCCAGCCTACATTAGTCTTTTCTCCCCAAGTGCAAATAATAGTTCATTTGACCTTTTAAACAACTAGAGGAATAAAATTTGGCAGCAAAACCTATGATCTAGGTATTTACTATAGGACCACACTGGTCTTACGGCAGGAAACTGGCCTCAATATTTTTTACAGCTATGTACAATTTCTCTCACAGTTACCAATGAGTTAAAATTCAGGGAATTCACGTATTCATAACAACATAGCCTTCCCTCCCCATGAAATACTCAAATATTCATGAAGTACCCAAATACTCATAACATAATGGTAACATAATTACCAAGTACCCAAAGAAAGTTGTCTCCAGTACTTACCATGCAATGGAAGCACAAGAAGGCTGCCTCTGGATGCTGCTGTCCCCACAGAGGTAACAGAGAAGAGTGTCTTGACTCTGTGCTACAGAGACCCCAGTGTGGGGACTCTTTATATAGGGGTCAATGCTCAGCCAGACCACATAATCTTGTCACTCATTGAAACACACAAGACCCACCCTTGTAATTTGACACTAGTCATGATAAATCTCATTAAGCTCACTTTTTTTTTTTTGCCTTTTTGGTCACACCCGGCGATACACAGGGGTTACTCCTGGCTCTGAACTCAGTAATCACTCCTGGCAATGTTCGGGGACCTAATGTGATGTTGGGAATCGAACCCGGGTCGGCCGTATGCAAGGCAAACGCCCTACCCGCTGTGCTACTCCAGCCCAAGCTCACTCTTTAATGAAATAATTATTGAAATCAGAGAAATTTTATAAAAGCAATGAAAGAAAATGGGTAGTTTTGAAATCTGAACTTGTGTAAGTCACAAAAGCAAAGTTGTCATCTTCCTCCCAGAAGTTACTGTTTCATGGGATTTTGTTGTTCTGAGCAAGAAGAAAATCCATTCTGTTCTTCATTCCCTAGAAGAAATTTATACTTCTAATATCCGTTCATGCTTGGAGCATTACTGTGATATTGCAATGTACTGCAAGACATATCTGCTTGCTAGATATGTTCTTGTTGAAAATGTGTCTTCAAGGGGCTGGGGATATTGCTCTTGGTAGCTCATTTGTCTTCCTTGTGTGTGGGCCAGAGTTCAGTCCCATGCACGGAAAATATAAAACTGGAGAACAAACTTCAAAGGAAAACACTTTCCCGGATGCCAGAGCACCTGTAGTTTACTAACCATGCAGGTCTCCAAGTTAGATGGGGTTGCTGTTCAAAGAACCCAAATAGCCTAAAATCACAGATGCACCTTTCACATCCCAGCATACATTCTACAGTTCTATGACAGCTTTCTAATGAGTGCCCAGGCAGTGGGGGCACAGATTATGCTCAGAGGGTCCAAGGGCCACTCCTAGCTTTTATATTCAATTGCCACAGAGTGCTATTTCTGGTGTCTCATTAAAGTGGAAATGAGGGAGCCAACCTCTAGCAAAGAGTGCTCCCCACTCTCTGCTCCATCCAGGAAATATCCGCTGGGTCAGTACTGTTGAGATGTTGGAAGCACTTCAATGGCACAGACGTTCACATGCTGCCAGTGCTGGTAGTAGCCATCAAGCTGTACTTGAAGTTCACTTGCTGTGCAGGGATGGGAGATGATCCCTGTCTCCTGATGTCTCAGGGAACTGTGGACTCAGCTCAGCAAGGCCCTGCTCTTTGCAGGAAAGAAATGCCAGTCCTAAACTTGGTATGAGCATTTTGAGTCCAGCGCCTTCCCGAGCAAAACAGAATTGCAGGAAGGTGTGAAATTCGAAAGCAAGAATTTTTATAAGGGAAGTTTACTTCCAACCATGAGTGCTGCTGTGCTCTTTGCTCTCTGTCTTCTGTCCGAGCCAACCTTGTAATCTTCTGACTTCTCCCAACCTTCTAGCCACATAACTTCACTATTTGACTTTTTCCACCTCCTACCCTGTTGCTTTTGACCTGATTTCTACGGTGACTATTTTTCTCACATTGTAACTTTTTCTTCTGACCCCCCAGTCCCTTACAGCATAGTTTATATAGAAATTGGGGGCTGGAGCGATAGCACAGTAGGTAGGGCATTTGCCTTGCATGGGGTTGATCCGGGTTCAATTCCAAGCATTCCTTATGGTTCCCTGAGCAACCTCAAGAGTAATTCCTGAGTGTAGAGTCAAGATGAACCCCTGTGCATCTTTTAACACAGAAAGAAATCATGCAGGGTGGGGCTACAAAGGTGGGGTTGAAGATTATCCAATCAACAAAGAGAGCTAAGACCACTCCTCCAGGAGATCAACTCAAGGACAAAAATCATCTAAGGACATTGCTTCAGATTACTAGGAGATCCGATCAAGGGCGGGATTCCATCCAGAGTGTGTTGCTTTCTTCTTTGCTCAGCTAGCAATCCACTTAAATAGTCATAGTAAATTTACCTCTAATAATATTTCCAGCAATGTCATTTTGTATGATCATAGTAAGAGATATCAAGTTTAAAGTTTGGTTCTTCCTGAGGACATCTCACTTTACATTCCAGAATAAGTTCTCAGACCAGGTTTGTCTTTCTAAAACCCAGCAGGATCTTTATTCAGTTACTTCTTTTGGGTCATGACAGAGTTTGTCCATGACGGTGCTCTTAACTTATAGTTGAGTATCATGGTCCTTGGCCTGGCCCATTTCGATGCCAGGGTACCTCACAGCTTGCTGGGTCCATCAGGCCCTCATTGGGACCCTGCTCTTGGAGTGCTAGGAACTAAGGGCAACTGAGGCTTAAGTGAAGTAAATACGAATGCCCAGGAGTAAATATTATTTTGGAATCAGTTACTCCCATGTGACATAATATAGCATCATTGCTAAATAAACCATATAAATGACATAAAGGAAAGAGAAAAGCAAGATAGGATTATTCGTTGTGTCTCAGTTGCCCTGTTGTAGGAGTGGCTCAGTAAACCTTAAATCCCTGCAGGAGCAGCAAAGTGTTATCCAACACCTGGGGTGGGGGTTGGGGGGCAGCTGTGGCCCCACCTCCTGGCAGATCTGTGATATTGGAACTCCCAGTTGAATGCAAATGTTTTTTCTCAATAGATTTCTTTGGGGGGGTCCTCTTGGAGTAGGTGCTCAGCAGTGGATTTGCCGGGTCTATGGGAGCTTAATTCCTAAGTTTTGGAGAAGCATCCGTGTTGTTTTCCGAAAAGATGGGCCAGTCGCCATCCTAGCAGCAGGCTGCGAGGGTCCCTTGCCTCACATCCACACCAACACTGAAATGCTTTGGTTCTCTCTGAGGTGTGTCAGTCTCACTGTGTAAGAGAATATTTCACTGTTGTTTCTAACTGCATTTCCCTGATAATTACTGATACAGAGAATTTTCTCATATACCTCCTGGCCATTTGAGTGTCTTCTTTGAGAAAGTTTCTTAGAAAGGTTCTGTTTGTCACTCCCTCCATTTTCTCATAGGGCTTCTTTCTTTCTTTCTTTCTTTCTTTCTTTCTTTCTTTCTTTCTTTCTTTCTTTCTTTCTTTCTTTCTTTCTTTCTTTCTTTCTTCCTTCCTTCCTTCCTTCCTTCCTTTCTTTCTTTCTTTCTTTCTTTCTCTTTCTTTCTCCCTTTCTTTCTTCCTTTCTTTCCTCCTTCTTTCTTTCTTTCTTTTTTTCTTTCTTTCTTTCTTTCTTTCTTTCTTTCTTTCTTTCTTTCTTTCTTTCTTTCTTTCTTTCTTTCTTTCTTTCTTTCTTTCTTTCTTTCTTTCTTTCTCTTTCTTTCTCCCTTTCTTTCTTCCTTTCTTTCCTCCTTCTTTCTTTCTTTCTTTTTTTCTTTCTTTCTTTCTTTCTTTCTTTCTTTCTTTCTTTCTTTCTTTCTTTCTTTCTTTCTTTCTTTCTTTCTTTCTTTCTCTTTCTTTCTTTCCTTCTTTTCTTTCATTCTTTATTTCATTCTTTTTTTCTCTGTTCACAGTAGCCAAAATCTGAAAATAACCCAAGTGATTAAGAATAGGTGAGTGGATCTGGATCAAGAAACTATGGTAGAAATACGTAGTGCAATAGTACTTGTCTCTAAGAAAATATTAGATCATGTCATTTGTGTCTAAGTAGATGAATCTGGAGAGGAACAGGTAAAGACATACCTCTGATATTTAGGGTATAAAGCAACACAGTAGAGGAATTTAAAAAATCCCCCAAAGCAACAGAAACCAATAATTGGTCTTTGGTAGGAAGATTAACACAAGGATGACTGGGGGGGAACTAAGGTGAAGGGTGGGGCGGGCTCTGAGGACAATGGTGGGGGGAACTAAGGTGGGAAGGGGAAGGGGAAGGTGTATCTCTGAAATCCTATCACCAACAGTATTGTAAACAAGATCCCTAAACTAAACTTTAAACCCCCATGGGCCAGTGCAGAATTTGAAAGTTGACATGCCACCAGTTTCTAGGGTATCCAGTAGGGCTCCCAGAACAAGAAACAAAGTTCATGGACACTACACAAAATCACGGAGTTTCCAGATGAAGAAAGACAATATTTTTTTGTAATTGAAAATAGTATTTTTAACAAGTCAATTCTTTTCAACTTTATCTGAAGATTCAGTCTTTTATTTATTATTATTATTATTATTATTATTATTATTATTTTGCTTTTTGGAGGTCGCACCAGTGATGCTCAGAAATTACACCGGACCATGCTTGGGGATCCATATGGGGTTCCAGGGATCCAACCCAGTTACATGCAAGGCAAATGCTCCCCAAACCCCCAAATCTCTTTTTTTTTCTTTGTGGGTCATACCCGGCAAATGCACAGGGGTTACTCCTATCTACACTCAGGAAATACTCCTGGAGCTGCTCAGGGGACCATATGGGATGCTGGGAATCATCCCAGGTCAGCCACATGCAAACCAAATACCCTCTCTGCTGTGCTATCGCTCCAGCCCTCATCCCCACCCGACTCTAAATCTTATCCCAGGAAGTGTCTCAGCCTGAGAGGGAGGGATAAGACATGGGATTAAGACACTGACATTCCCCGCAGCTGATCCCAATTAAATCCCAAGCAGCGCTTCCTTCAATCAAGCATGTGCTCAAGACTTTGAGTCCACCTGCCCAGGAACACTTGTTTTTTTGGCTTTGTGTGTGTGTGTGTGTGTGTGTGTGGTGTTGAGGGGAGCCTCCTGAATCCAACTATTTACCCCAACTTTACAGTATGTTAGGAGAGGTCAGGGGCAACCTCCCTTGAGTAGAATCAAAGCTGCATCTGGAAAAAAACATAAACAATTGGGCCAGATATCATAATACAGTGCTGAGGAAATTCAGCCTTCCTGCAGCTCACAGGGATTGATCCCACCAAGCATCTCGGGAGCAACCTCTGAACAGAAAGCCAAAAACAATCCCTGGAACAGGGGTGGGGTGGCCTAAAACCACCCCCCCAAAAGTAAAGTAGCACCTGAGCACACTGGGTGTGGCCAACATGTCACAAGAGATGAAAGCAAAACAAAAAGACACTTTTCTGCTCCCATTAAACAACACTAAGACTTGCTCCTTCTGCACATCTGCTCCCTGAGCATGTCTCCCTGTTGAGAGCATGCATCACCCACATCTCCCCTCTAGAGATGTGCAAGTTCACACGTTCAGACTTACGCTGGGATGTATGCTGGGCTCCCCCTCCACTCTGGAGAAGCCCACGTTCTCTCTTGAGTATGTTCTCTCTCAGTCTCTAACTCTGTGTCTCTCTATCTCTATCTCTCGTCCCTTTCTCAAAATTTCCAAACAAAATCTTATTTTAACAAAACTCTTGATTTCCAAGAGTATTTCTAAGACTGTCTAGAAACCACTTGTAGAGGATGCACAGCCATGTCTGTGCTTTCGGAAGAGCTGTCTTGTCTCCTCAAGTGATGTCCCTGAGGCTTGGGCACACACTTCTCTGTGTTCCTTCTTTAAAGGACTGCTCCTAGTAGAACAGAGAAGTGACCAGTCGGACAATTCCAGTCGGAAATGATTACTCTGGACAAGAACTGAGCGCGGGGGCTGGAGCAATAGCACAGCAGATAGGGCATTTGCCTTTCACGTGGCCAACCTGAGTTCCATTCCCAGCATCCCATGTGGTCCACTATGAACCGCCAGGAGTAATTCCTGAATGCAGAGCCAGGAGGTAACCCCTGTGCATTGCCAGGTGTGACCCAAGAAGCAAAAAAAAAAAAGAAAGTAAAAAGAACTGAGCGCTGACGGGAGAATCAAGGAATTTCCATGATAACATTTCAGTATCTGTATTGAAAACTATAATGCGTAAAAGGAAAATCAGTGACAGAGAGAGAGAGAGAGAGAGAGAGAGAGAGAGAGAGAGAGAGAGAGAGAGAGAGTGAGAGAGAAGAAAACTGCCTGCTACAGAGGCAGTAGTGGGGGGATTGCAATAGGGACAAATGGGGTCATTGGTGGTGGAAATGTACACTGGTGAAGGGTGAAGGGATGGGTGTTGGAACATTGTAGGACTGAAACCCTCCATGAACAACTTTGTAACTGTGTATCTCATGGAGATTAAATTAAACATAAGTAGATTAACAAAACAAAATTTTTAAAAATGCCTTCAAATATTAAAAAATAAAATAAAATAAAAGACTGCTCCAACCCAGCCTAAACAGCACTTTTGTGATTCCAACCAGGATTCCCTCCCTGCCTCACAGGCCTGAGTTTGAGTCACCTGGATCATAAATTCTGGAAAAAAGTAAAATATTTTGCCTTAAGCTTTTTAAATAAGCAGATTGAGAGATTACAGGAACATAAAGTAATACCTTTTTAAACATTAAAGATTTATTATATTACATATAACATACAAAATCACCCATAGGCCTAAAAAGACTCCAAGAGCTCAGACCATTCGTACATAACTGGTATGCACCCAACCAAATCCCAAAAGACTTTGGATACCTGAAGTCATTTGGATACCTGAAGAATACATTTACTCTGGGATTCTGAAACATTCTACCATTTTTAGGTTATTATAAACCTTAAGACAACAACTCTATCTACTCTGAAATGAGTTGCATTGTTAGTAGCGCTGTAGCATTGTTGTCCCATTGTTCATCGATTGCTCCAGTGGGCACTAGTAACATCTCCATTGTGAGTCTTGCCCTGGAGTGATAGCACAGTGGGTGGGGTATTTGCCTTGCACGTGGTTCGATTCCTCCGTCCCTCTCAGAGAGCCCGGCAAGCTACCAGAGTATCCCCCCTGCACGGTAGAGCCTGGCAAGCTACCCGTGGCATATTCGATATGCCAAAAACAGTAACAGTATTGTTAGTAAAACACAGAAATTTTGGAACCCTGGAAAATATTCTCCTTAAAAGTTTATTTTCCAGTTTGATGTTTTTAGTCCTGAGGATTGAACCCTCTCCCTCACACATGCAAGACAAGTAATCTTCCACGAGCAACATCCCCAGATCTTTGAAGACACGTTTTCAACACCAATACCTAGCTGGCAGATATAATACTTTGAAGTCTTTTTCAATGTCACAGTAATGCTCCAAAGCATGAAAGGACATTTTGAATATAAATTTCATCTCAGGAAAGAAGAGAGGATGGATTATCTTGCTGTTTAGAACAACCAAATTCTACCAAACAGTATCAATTATGGAGAAAAAAGGGCAGCTTTGCTTTTGTGACTTAGAGAAATTCATATTTCAAAGAAATCTCTATTTTCTTTAATTTCATTACAATATTTGCAGGTTTTCTTTGGTGGTTCTTTTTATTATTCAGTCACAAATAGCAGTGCTCGGGCATCCATGCAGGGCTCACTCCAGGATAGGTTGGGGGGGAAACATTTTTCTGTTGCTTCTGTTTGAGGGCCACACCCAGCAATGCTCTAGAGTGTACACAGGGTTCACTGCCAGCAAGACTCAGGGGGACTCTTGTGCTGGTGACTGAACCCCACGTGCTAGGCAAGCACCTGAGCTACTGCATTATCTCTCTGGCCCTGAAAAACAGTATTTTGAACTATCAATTAGTTGTTTTATGACTGGTTGTATTTTAGAAATGAAAGTTTTGTCACTAGAGATGTGACAATAAAGGGGTTGGAGAGATAGTGGAGGGGTGAGGGTGCTTGCTTTGCACGTGGATTCAGTCCCCACCACCCACACGTGTCCCCTCCTCCTGAAAGCCTTCCAGGCTGCTCTTCAGGCCCATGTTCTCCTGCAAACACTCATTCTCCTTCTCCTTTTCTACTCTGGAGAAGCCAAGTTCTCTCTCAAGCATGAATTTCCTTTCTTGTTCTCTCATTTCATGGTTCACAGTAAACTTCCCATTATAAATATTCTGCTTTCGCATTTCACATCCTCCTGCAATTTTGTTTTGCTCGGGAAGGTGATGGACTCAAAATGCTTGTACCAAGGTTAGGACTGACATTTCTTTCCTGCAAAGAGTAGGGCCTTGCTGAGCCAAGTCCATGGCTCGATGAGACATCAGGTGACAGGGATCATCCTCCATCCGCACAGCAAGTGAACTTCAGGTACAGCTTGATGGCTACTACCAGCACTGGCAGCATGTGAACGTCTGTGCCATTGAAGTGCTTCCAACAAACTCACAAACAAATGACCCAGCCGGACATTTCCTGGGGAAGTGGTGGTCCAGGTGGATGGAGCAGAGAGTGGGGAGCTCTCTTTGCTAGAGGTTGGCTCCCTCATTTACACTTTAACAAGCCACCAGAAATAGCACATTGTGGCCCAGTGAGCCTAAAAGCAGAAAGTAGCCCTTGGACCTTCTGAGCATAGCGGGTGACCCCACTGCCTTGCCACTGATTCGAAAGCCATCATAGAACTGTAGGATATATTTATTCTGGAATGTGCAACATACACATATGATTTTAGACTATTGGGATCCTTTGGACAGCAACCCCATCTAACTTGGAGACCTGCATTGTTAGTAAACTACAGGTGCTCTGGCATCCGGGAAAGTGTTTTCCTTTGAAGTTTGTCCTCGTTTTATGTTTTCCGTGCATGGGACTGAACTCTGGCCCACACACAAGGAAGATAAATGAGCTACCAAGAGTAATATCCCCAGCCCCTGAAGATGCATTTTCAACATGAACATATCTAGCAAGCAGATATGTTTTGCAGTACATTGCAATATCACAGTAATGCCCCAAGCATGAACGGATATTAGGAGTATAAATTTCCTCTAGGGAATGAAGAATAGAATGGATTTTCTTGTTGCTCAGAACAACAAAATCTCATGAAACAGGAACTTCTGGGGGGAAGATGGCAACTTTGCTCTGTGACTTAGACAAGTTCAGATTTCAAAAATGCCCATTTTCTTTCATTGCTTTACAAGATTTCTCTGATTTCAAGAATGATTTCGTTAAAGAGTGAGCTTAATGAGATTCATCATGACTGGTGTCAAATTACAAGGGTGGGTCTTGTGTGTTTCAATGAGTGACAAGATTATGTGGTCTGGCTGAGCATTGACCCCTATATAAAGAGTCCCCACACTGGGGTCTCTGTAGCACAGAGTCAAGACACTCTTCTCTGTTACCTCTGTGGGGACAGCAGCATCCAGAGGCAGCCTTCTTGTGCTTCCATTGCATGGTAAGTACTGGAGACAACTTTCTTTGGGTACTTGGTAATTATGTTACCATTATGTTATGAGTATTTGGGTACTTCATGAATATTTGAGTATTTCATGGGGAGGGAAGGCTATGTTGTTATGAATACGTGAATTCCCTGAATTTTAACTCATTGGTAACTGTGAGAGAAATTGTACATAGCTGTAAAAAATATTGAGGCCAGTTTCCTGCCGTAAGACCAGTGTGGTCCTATAGTAAATACCTAGATCATAGGTTTTGCTGCCAAATTTTATTCCTCTAGTTGTTTAAAAGGTCAAATGAACTATTATTTGCACTTGGGGAGAAAAGACTAATGTAGGCTGGACCTCAGTAAAGACAGCTGTGAGAAGTTCAGTTCATCAGACGGAAGGCAAGTGAATATTGGGGACAAAGGCATGCTACAGGGTGGGTGGGCAGTTGTGTTACAGAAGTCTGTCCAAGAAGCAGGACAAACTCTTGAGAGATTACAGGGAGAGCCAATTTTATTGACACAATTTAATTGACACATTTTAGCTAATGCTGAAATGGGCTGAGCCACATACAGTCTCAAAGAATTTCTATCAGTTAGATCCAGGATCCATGGAAACATTACTTTACACCTCACACATACAAAAGGGTTTCTAACATAATTGTTGACAAGTACACAGTTAGTACAATCTGGTAGATTCAGCGGTTAATAAAATGAGTTTCCTAGTCGCATATAGAACTTTCCTACTCATTTCTGTGACCTGGTCCTGTTCTGATCGCCCCCGTTCCACTCTGTTCTGGTGGGGATGCTGTGATTCCCGACTCGCTCATCTTCGCCTCGCTGCCAGAATAGATCACTCAGAGGTCCTGCCTCCAGTTCCCTGCTTCTGCCTCTATTTTTTCTTTTTCGTTTGCATGCGAATGAAGGATGACTTGTGTACTTTGTGGAGGCCTTGAGTAACAATGGGTACAGTGGATTTTCATGGCAAAATCCCAAGGAATTGATCAGTCTAGTGCAAGGCCCTGTGAAGTTGCCCTGAGAGCTCGAACCTGGGACCCAGCGCTGGGGCGACAGTTCACAGGCTGCAGCACGTGCTCTGCAGAGCTCCAGGTCCCAGTCCCGGCACCACGGGCCCCCCCCCCTCCCCGTGAAGACTCACAAGGGGGAGCCCTGCAGTCCTGTCTTGGGGTCACAATGTCGATGTGGTATGTCCTCCGCAAGACAATCACATTAGAAAATTTGTGCTTGGGAAGAGCACGCCAACACTGACACACTGGCTGACTCCGGTCAGGCCACGCTGCTGTGTTCGGTGCCTAGGGCTCTGCTCCTCTCAGGGCATTTCCAAAACAGGCCAGTTATCCCAAACCAGCAGTGCTATTGGGAGAGGGGGAGGGGCAGTAATCACATCTAGAGATGGAGCCTGCCTCACGGAATCCATTTTATTGACTATCGCCTTTTTCTGGAAGGTGGAGTGCGTGATTCTCAGGATTTTCAGAAGAGTGAGCAGATCTGCATTCTGGTGCAAAGGATGGGGAACTGCCTCCAAACCTGCAGATCCAGTGACCCCTCGGACACCGAGTCTCAGTCCAGTCAGCTTTCATCTGAGACGGTCCCAAGCCCGGACCAGTTGCTCCTGAGAGACCTGCCAGCAGCCCAGCGGAGTCCGGCAGATTTAGATCGAGCCCAGCGACTCAGGTGCCGGCGCTGTCTTCCCGTTGGCGTCTACGTGAGCGGAGAAGCTGCAGCGGGAAGGACCCGGGACTGTGCCATCTGTTTGCTGGACTTTGTGGACGGAGACCACATTCGGACTCTGCCCTGCAAGCACTTCTTCCACCTGGACTGCATCGGGAAATGGCTGATGACATCCTCCACGTGTCCCTGCTGCAGGCTGTCTGTGTAGTGGGCTAGAGAAGACCTAGGCGGAGACACAGGACAGGGTGGAAGTGCCACAACCCTGATTCCAACCCCCTTAGCCCCCCTCCCGTCCAATCTCCGTGGCAAGTAATGGTGTCCTGACCACTGCCACGTAACTCTCCTGAGTCCCGAGGAAGGAATAGCCCCTGTCTTTACCACAACCCCAGTAAAATGCAGAAATCAGGGTTGGAGAGAGACTCCACGTGCTGGGCAGGTGGTTGCATGCAGGAGATCTGTGTCAAGTCTGGGCACTGCATGGTTCTCCCACCACTGCTAGGAGCTGCTGCTTGAGCAATGGTGGTTGTGGTCACTAAACTAAACATAAATTCGAGATGACATGGCAGAAACTCCTGTTTTTTCTTAATATGTTTATTACCTATTCTACATAACGCAGGAGAGAGATATTCTTCGTTTGTATTCACTGCTTTCTTTTTCAATTTTGTAAGACTTGTGTACAAGAAAATTACTTTGATTTCTTGGAAATAAGAGTGAAAATCCTTCACTGAGGACCTGAGTTTGTTTCCTGCCACCATATGACTCCTAACCTCACTGGGCCAAGTACCAAACCATCAACCTAGAGTAACTCTGAGTATCAGAGTTGACTCTAATTATCACTGTAGCACTGTCGTCCCATTGTTCATCGATTTGCTCGAGCAGGCACCAGTAAGGTCTCCATTGTGAGACTTGTTACTGTTTTGGGCATATCAAATATGACACGGGTAGCTTGCCAGGCTCTGTCATGCAGGTGGGATATGCTTGGTAGCTTGCTGGGCTCTCTGAGGGATGGAGGAATTGAACCCGTGTCAGCCGACTGCAAGGCAAATGCTCTACCCACTGTGCTATAATATAATTAGTCACAGTTTTTCTCCACTGATAACTCACTATGAAAAAAACACTGACTGAGACTCTGATTCTTTTAAGTTATTACTTCTGAAATAAACTTCTTGTGAAAATGAGATCCACCATCAAATGCCAGTGTGTCACTGGCAACCAAATCTTTCATGCAGAAAGAGTGTTTATATAGGACTTACATCTTCCACCAAACCACTCTTGTCCCTCTATGTTTACTTTCAAAGCAAGAAAGAAATATCCTAGTCTATCACATTTCCCAGTGTGTAGTTGTATTTTCTGTACAAAAGAAAGTGTTGAAAACCTTGAAACATCATGATCTAATCATATAAAAAAGAATCATTTCTCATTCCTCACATTTTCTAAAGGATGGATGTTTGGATAACTTCTTGGGAGTTATAGACAATAAATAGCTATAATGTTCTGTTCAACTTTTTCCCTCTCTCTGTCACAATACGAAGCATTTCACATGTAATAAAAAGAATAGTTTTAGGAAGGCATAGTCTCTTAAATATGTTGAAGAATTGTACGAAATTTGCATGCTTAAAACATCTTATTAGTAGAGAAGCATTTTTTTTAAAAAAGGTCTGGATCCACAAAATAAAATGTTCCATATGGGAGACTAAAGTGTTTTTCATTGATAACTAATTTTTAACCCTAATCTCATATTGAGAAAATTGTTTACAGTACTTCTTATGGTCCCAATGTGGAGTTCTTCGAGTGAACTTCTCAGTCCTATCTTGGCATTAAAATAACTAACAATGATCTTGTAGAAGATGTGGCCTTCTTTATAGAATTTCTCCAGCTCGATGTAGAACTTCTCAATTTCTTCTTCATCGTAGTTGGATGTTGATACGTAGAGGATGAAGATAGAAACTGCCGACAGTGAGCCACATCTATTCAAGCATAATCATTCTATTCAGGTTGTTAGGCATTTGAATGAATCAATGCTCATGGCCAAGTTCGTGTTGACAAGGACACCAATGCCACCAATGCCACTGATGCCTCTGTTGTCGCATGTTCCGAAGAACAGTTCTTCTCCAGTGTTGAAAATGGTGTGATGCGATCGATGCCTTCTCATCTCAGTCAATCTAATGGCACTGAACTTGATGTTCTGCGCTTGCACCATCAGACCCTTGATGGATGCTTCCGATGCCAGCATACGTGCATTGAAAGTATAGTCATTTTAGTCTTTCTTCGTTTTGGCAGTCTAGTTTGTCCCTGAGATTTTTTTCAGCCTCTCCTTGCTCATCCTTCTTAACTCTGCCATATTTGGGACTCTTTCAGTGTCAGGCAGTTGAGGCCCATTGTTGTTACTGTTTTGGGCATATCAAATATGCCAGGGTCTGCTGTGCAGGCAGGGTACTCTTGGTAGCTTGCTGGGCTGTCAGAGAGGAATGAAAGCTTTTAGGGCAGCCTCCAATCACCCTTACAGGTGTTCCCATGATTCAAACCATATTTGAACCCCATCAAATATGGTGCAAAAATTATGGAAAATTAATATTTTTGTCTTATGGTGTGTCATGCAGCACAAGATGGCCGCGCAGTCTGGAAAGCGGCCTGGGGCTTGGCGGTGGCTGGGTAGTGGAGGTAGTGGAGTTCTGCTGGTGAGGTATTTATCTGACTCCTGTAGTGTGGGGCATCTGGGTTTGATCCCGGGAGCGCTGGAGATTGGAGGAGGCAGACAGAGGATATTGTTTCAGGGTCTCGAGCCTGGAGTCGCAAAGTTCTGCTCTACCTGGTTCTGTATGGCTTCACTCATGCATGAGGTTCAGCCCGAGTGTCCGGAAAGTGGCCTGGAGCATGGCGGTGGCTTGGGTAGTGGAGTTCGTCATAACAATTTTTAATAATATATCTAATATGCAAATTTAACTTCCTGTAAAATTGCAATTAATTTAGAATGAAAATCCAGTAAATGGATTTTTAGTATCCCAGCAAACTATTTCACAAGCAATATTTCTTACTGGGTACAAGGTTGATCTGATTATAATATATTTGCTTTACATCATCTGAAATCAAATTACTTTCACATATGCTGAAAACACAATTTTAAAAAAAGTTCCATATGTGTCATTAACTCGAGCTTATTCATTATATTATGTCCCGTTTTGGATTCCTTCAACATCTTTTTTCTTTAAACATCTTATCTGCTTTCTTCTCATCTGTTGAACCATTTTCCCTACAATCAAATAATTATTTATTAATCTTATTTTACTGCCAAATTTATTGATATTTCTAAGCAAGACTATCCCTAAACTTCTTTGAAATGGTGCCACAAATCGGGGCCGGAGCGATAGCACAGCGGGTAGGGCATTTGCCTTGCACGCGGCCGACCCGGTTTGATCCCCGGCATCCCATATGGTCCCCCAAGCACTGCCAGGAGTAATTCCTGAGTGCAAAGCCAGGAGTAACCCCTGAGCATCGCTGGGTGTGACCCAAAAAGCAAAAAAAAAAAAAAAAAAGAAATGGTGCCACAAATCTTAGTTCTTCCACCAAAATTAAACAGTTCTAAGAACTATTAATTTTCTAAAGTTCTGACTATGATGTTCTAATGGATGCCTCTACCCAATAAACATTTTGGAATCTTGATGTGAATATAGATGATGTTATTTTCAATAAATATTTATCAACATTTATTTACACACTAGTGATGAGGTTCTAAAATTTATATAGAAAAAATAGATGATTTCATGGAGTTTACTCACACTTAAAAAAATGCTAAGTTCATATACAAGTTGGAAATTCTACTGAAGTAACTGATAAAGCAATGTTCAACTATTTTTTGTCCTTTTTGGGTCACACCCGGCAATGCACAGGGATTACTCCTGGCTCTGCACCTCAGGAATTACCCATGGCAGTGCTCAGGGGACCATACGGGATGCTGGGATCCGAATCCAGGTTGGCCACGTGCAAGACAAATGCCCTACCTGCTGTGCTATCACTCCAGCCCCAATGTTCAACTCTTTCAGAGGGTCAAAACTGTCTTGAAATTACTCTAAGAAGCAACAGAGTAACAGCTGCTGAGGACAGAATCAGTGAGCTTGAAGATGAAGTCCAGAGACTATCTAGAAAAGAGCAGAAAATGGAAAAGAGACTGACAATCTGGGGACAGACGGCAATAGAAGATCGTGATGATGCCAAGAGGAGTAACATAAGAATTATTGGAGTACCAGAGGGACAGAAAGAAAACCCTGATGAAGAAGAAACTGTCAAAGACATCATTGCTACGATGTTCCCAGAGCTGAAGAAAACGTGACCACATTCAGGAGGCTCGAAGGGTAATAGCTAGAAAAAATCCAAATAAAAAATACCCAAAGACACATCCTGATCAAAATGCCCAAAACCTTAGATAAAAAATCCTGAAAGCAGCAATATCAAAGAAAGAAATTTCCTATAAAGGAGCATCCTTAAGATTCACAGCCGACTTGTCTGATGAAACTTTCATGGCCTGAAAACAGTGGTGGGATATAGTGAAAAAACTCAATGAAATGAATGCCTCACCAAAAATACTTTACCCAGCTAGACTTTCATGTATAACAGAAGGAACAGCACACAGTTTCACAGATAAACAACAGCTCAGGAACTTCATAGATTCAAAACCATGGTTACAAGAACAACTGAATAGGCTACTTTAAGACAAGACAGGAAGAATCACCAAATTGCAGCAGAAAAATGGGACAAAGCCCCATAACAATAATCTCTCTCGACATCAATGGGTTAAACGCACCAATTAAAAGACACAGAGTGGCAGGATGGATTAGAAAATTGAACCCAACATTCTGCTGCCTGCAAGAAATACATATCAACAGTCAGAGCAAACACAGACTCAAAGTCAAAGGCTGGAAAACAATCCTACAGGCGAACAACTCCCATAAAAAAGCTGGCATAACCATCTTAGTATCAGACCACATTGATTTCAGACTGAAGAAGGTCACAAGAGACAGTGAAGGTCATTTCTTATTGATAAAGGGATCGGTACAACGGGAAGAACTAATAATACTAAATATATATGCACCTAATTAGGGACCAGCAATGTACTTAAAACAACTACTCATAGAATTGAAGAAAGGCATCTATAGCAACATAATTCTAGTGGGAGACTTCAACACCACTTTATCGCCTCTTTTTTTTCTTTTTGGCAATGCTCAGGGGTTACTCCTGGCTATGCACTCAGGAATTACTCCTGGAAGTGCTTGGGGACCATATGGGATGCTGGGAATCGAACCCGGGTCGGCCGCATGCAAGGCAAACGCCCTACCCGCTATGCTATCGCTCCAGCCCCGTCCGCTTTATCACCTCTTGATAGATCAACCAGACTCAAGCTTAGCAAGGACATACAGCATCTGAGGGAATAAATGGAAGAAAGGGACTTAGTAGGTATATACAGAACACTTCATCTTCAAAAAGCTGAATATACATTCTTCTCAAGTGTAGAATGTATATTGGAACATTCTCCAAGATAGACCACATGCAAAGCTACAAAACATACCTCCATAAAATTAAGAAGATAGAGATCATATTAACGATCTTCTCAGACCATGATACGCTGAAATTAGAAATAAATCACACTCACAAACAGAAAACTACATCAAACTCCTGGAAATTAACAGTTCACTATTGGGCAACGAGTGGCTTAGAGAGGAATTCAAAGAGGAAATCAAAAGATTCCTGGAAATGAACGAAAATAAGGTCATGAGTTATCAAAACTTATGGGACACAGCAAAACTGTGTTAAGAGGAAAGTTTATAGCTTTACAAGCATCCCTCAGGAAGGAGGAGCGAGCTCACATAAGTAACCTAACCTCACAGTTTAAGAGCTTGGAGAATGACCAACAAAAGGAGCCCAATCCAAACAGGAGGAAGGAAATAATAAAACTCATAGCAGAAATTAACAAGATGGAAACCCAAAGAACAATCTAAAAGATCAATGAAACCAAGAGCTGGCTCTTTGAGAAAATAAACAAGACTGATAAACCTGTAGCAAGACACAAAAAAAGGGAGAGAGAAAACCCTAATAAACCAAATCAGAAATGAAAAGGGGGCATTACAACAAAAACTACAGTAATTCAAAGGATCCTCAGAGATTACTTTGAAAAGTTTTATGCCAAAAAATACGAAAACCTCAAGGAAATGGATAAATTCCTAGATTCCTATAGCCTCCCAAGGCTGAACCAAGAAGACCTGGAATACCAGAACAGACCTATCACCATCAAGGAAATTGAAATGGTAATAAAAAATCTCCCCATGCAGAAAAGTCCTGGCCTAGATGGATTCACTAAGTGAATTCTTCCAAATCTTTAAAGAGTACTTACACCAATCCTCTTTAAGCTTTTCCAGGAAATTGAAGTATCAAAAAATACTTCCAAACAGTTTCTATGAAGCAAATATCACCCTGATACCAAAAGCAGACAGAGACACCACAAATAAAGAGAATTACAGACCGATATCCCTAATGAACACAGACGCAAATATCCTCAACAAAATATTAGCAAATATAATCCAATGACTCATCAAAAAGATCATACACCATGACCGAATATGATTCATCCCAGAGATGCAAGGATGGTTTAACATTTGCAAATCAATCAACATAATTCATCATATCAATAAAAGAAATAATAAAAACCATATGATCATTTCAATAGATGCAGAGAAAGCATTTGACAAGATCCAGCATCTATTTATGATGAAAACTCTCAGCAAAATGGGCATTAAGGAACTTTCCCCTATATAGTCAAAGTCATCTACCACAAACCCATGGCAAGTATGATTCTCAATGAGAAAAAACTAAAAGCCTTCCCTCTAAGATTGGGCACAAGACAAGTTTGCCTGCTTTCACTACTTCTATTCAATATAGTACTGGAAGTCCTGGCCATAGCAGTTAGACAAGAAAAAGATATCAAGGGCATACAGATAGAAAAGGAAGAGGTTAAGCTATCACTATTTGCAGCTGATATGATACTATACTTAGAAAACCCTAAAGACTCTACAGAAAAGCTCCTAGAAACAATAGATCAGTATAGTAAAGTGGCAGGCTACAAAATCAACACCCAAAAGTCCATGGCTTTTTTAAATACAAATCATGAAAGAGAAGAAAGAGACAATAAAAAACCAATACTGTTCACAATAGTACCTCAGAAAATCAAGTACCTTGGAATCAGCTTAACCAAAGAGGTAAAGGAACTATACAAGGAAAATTATAAAACACTACTTCAAGAAATAAAAGAGGACACTAGGAAATGGAGACAAATCCCCTGCTCATGGATAGAAAGAATGAACATTATCAAAATGGCAATACTGACCAAAGCACTATACAAATTTAATGTGGTCCCTATAAGTATGCCCATGACATTTTTTAAAGAAATAGACAAAACACTCTTGAAATTCATATGGAACAATAAGCCCTCAGGAATAGCTAAAGCAATCCTTGGGAAAAAGAAGATGGGTGGCATCACCTTCCCCAACTTCAAACTCTACTACAAAGCAGTAGTAATGAAAACAGCATGGTATTGGGATAAAAACAGACCTGCAGACCAATGGAATACAGCTGAATATCCTGTCACAGACTCCCAAATATATGGCCACTTAATCTTTGACAAAGGAGCAAGAAATGTGAAGTGGAACAAGGAAAGCCTCTTCAAAAGTGGTGCTGGGAAAACTGGATAGCTACCTGCAAAACAAATGAACTCTGACGTCTGTCTAATGCCAGGCACAAAAATCAGATCAAAGTGGATTAAAGATTTCAATATCAGACATGAATCTATGAGGTACATAGAGGAAAATGTAGGCAGAACTCTCCGTGACATTGTAGCTAAAAGCATCTTTAAGGATGAAACAGCACTGACCATGCAAGTGGAAGCAAACATAAACAAATGGGACTACATCAAACTAAGAAACTTCTGCACTTCAAATGAAACAATGACCAAAATACAGAAAGAGCCCACAGAATGGGAAAGAATATTTACCCAATACCCATATGATAAAGGATTAATATCCAGGATATATAAGACACTAGTAGAGAATTGTACAAGAAAAAAACTCCAACCCCACCAAAAAATGGGAGAAGAAATGAACACAAGCTTCCTCAAAAAAGAAATACAAATGGCCAAATGGCACATGAAAATATTCTCCACATTGCTAGTCATCAGGGAGATGCAAATCAAAACGACAATGAGATGTCGTCTCACACCACAGAGAATGGCACACATTCAAAAGAACAAAAGCAACTAGTGCTGGTGTGGATGTAGGGAAAAAGGAATGCTCTTTCACTGTTGGTGAGAATGTCGACTGGTCCAGCCTTTTTGGAAAACAATATGGACAGTCCTTCAAAAACTAGAAGTTGAGCTTCCATATGGCCCCACAATACCACTTCAGGAATATGTCTCGAGGATGCAAAAAAGCACAGTAGAAATGACATCTGTAACTTTATGTTCATTGCAGCACTGCTCACAATAGCCAAAATCTGGAAACAACCCAAGTGCCCTAGAACAGATGACTGGTTAAAGAAACTTTGGTACATCTACACAATGGAATACTATGCAGCTGTTAGGAGAGATGAAGTCATGAAATTTTCTTATTAATGGATAGACATGGAGAGTATCACGGTAAGTGAAATGAGTCAGAAAGAGAGGGACAGACATAGAAGGACCATACTCATTTGTGCAGTATAGAATAACATCACATGAGGCTGACACCCAAGGACAGTAGATACAAGGGTCAGGGGTATTGCCCCATAGCTGGAAGACTGCTTCATGAGCAGAGGGGAGAAGGCAGATGGAATAGAGAAGAGATAACTAAGAAAATAATGGCTGGAGGAATCAGTCGGGATGGAAGATGTGTGCCGGAAGTAGATAACGGACCACACATGATGACCTCTCAATGTCTGTGCTGCAAGCCATAATGCCCAAAAGTAGAGAGAGAGTATGGGGAATATTGTCTGCCATGGAGGTATGGGGAGGGTGGAAAAGGGGGGTATACAGGGGATATTGGTGGTGGGGAATGTGCACTGGTGGAGGGATAGGTGTTTGATCATTGTGTGATCGTAACCCAAACATGAAAGCTTGTAACTATCTCATAGTGATTCAATAAAATTTTAAAAAAGAAGAAATAAATTACTCTAAGAAGTGCATGTAAGATTATCGGAACTTTAGTTGATCATTAAAATAAATGTCAAAAAGGCTTATGAATAGAAACAGAACAAAATTAATAAAATATTAAGAAATATTGCATTGTCAAGAAAAGGTGACCCATATGACCCAGCAATATCACTCCTGGCAATATATCCTGGAGATGCAAAAAAAAAAACACAGTAAGAATGACATCTGCACTTGTATGTTTAATGCAGCACTGTTCACAATAGCTAGAATCTGGAAAAAACCCGAGTGTCCAAAACAGATGTCTGGTTAAAGAAACTCTGGTATGGCCATCTTGCTGCACTCAGCAGTGAAGGCGGGCACCACAACACCGGAGAATGCACCAGGCCCCACACCAAGTCAATAACACTGGGGTGCCCCAGATGGAGCAGGTGCAGTCTCCCCGCCTTCTCCAGATGGAATCCTGGCGACCATGAGCTTCTATAAACATGGCTATGGTATGTGGAGACCAGGACTATTTCTTTGAACCTTGAGGCTGTGCGAACTTTCCCAATATACAACGTGAGCAATGGAAAATAGATGATCTAGCATCTGCCCCTAGAAGGCAGGATCTCATGGTGGTGCAAATATCCAAGAAAAATATAATGCCCAAAACTATAGAGTGTATCTGAACAACTGTCTGCTGTAGAGGCAGAGTAAGGACTGAAATGGAAAAGGGGGGGATAATGGGGATATTGGTGGTGGGAGGTTTGCACTGGTGGAGGGATGGGTGACTGATCATTGTATCGATCACTGAATATCAAACATGCGGCTTTTGGCAGAAATGCGTCCGGAATATACATTAGGTTTCCGGCTCCCAGGTGGGAATGGGTTTCATGCCTTGGCCTGTTCCCCCTGGCAGCTCAGTTGCCACCGCCATCTTCCAGAGGCCTAGGCCTAGGGGCTGCAGTGACGAGGAATGTGGGGTCTCACAGGATGGGAACAGAGCCGGCCCTTCCCCACCCCCACCCCTACGAGACCCCGAGTTGCTGCCCACAAACGAGCCCTCTGGCTGCTGATCAAGCTGCTTATTGGCCATGATCTCAGAAACAAAGCTCGGAACAGAGCGGCTTTTGTCAGAAATCCCTCCAGATTCAATTATTAAAACTTTAGAATTCCAAAATCGTGTGGCCACAGTAGCAGCCGCGCATCATCATATGCAATTCACAATCAGCAATAGAAAACAAAATGGTGCCTTTTTGGCAGATCTGAGTGTTGGGGTAAAATCCCAAATAATAGTGGTGGGTTTGGTGTTGAAATATTGAATGTAATCAAAGTAGAGAGAGAGTAGCGTGGAAATCCTCTGCCACACAGGTAGGGGGAGGGTGTGGGATGGGGGATGCTGGAGTTTTTGGTGGTGGAAAATGTGCACTGGTGAAGGGTCAGGTGTTTCATCATTGTATGACTGAGACTTAGACCGAAAACTTTGCATTATCGAGTTCACGTTTCTGTTAGTCTCGCCGCTTGGGAACCCAGAGTCCCGGGCTTAACACTACCACCTGGCTGTCTGCAAAATGTCCTGTCACCTTGTCACAGGGAGACCTGCTCTGCCTGGGGCTAGACCCGCACTGAGGAGCTGGCTTTATGCCAGTTTCTCCCTTTCTCTGGGCACCCGCTTAGATACGGCAGCTCCTTCCATGCTCCGCGAGTGTTTTTCCCTCTGTGACCCTACCCGGTGAACTGATGCTATTTGACTACCTCAGCTAGAAAGAATCTGACGGGCTGAGGATGGAGGCTGTTGCAATGGCTCCATGTGCTCAGGCGCCCCCTTATGGCAACAGTGCAGAATCTCACAAAACAAGCAAGTAACAGGAATCCAGTTCTCTCACACTGACTGCATAGACTTCTTTACTTCATATACGAATATGTGCACATAAAAATAAAAAATCATAATGCTGTCTCAGAGCATGACTAAATCCAGCCAGTGAATATCATTCACATACAATACAGTCTTACTTTCTCAGACTGCAACTGTTAACTGGTCTACAAAGAAATCACGGTGTTTTTTTTTTTAAAAGAGGATGCATGAAATACTTGCTAAGGAATGTCCCGGAAAAAGACAGCTTTATGTCTAGCTTCTACCTTATGAAATCTGTACTGACAGAAAGTGCAGCAAAGTGTATTTTTACATAATCAGAACCATTTTTCTGCTCACCAGGGAAGGGAATTTTCCGCATGCAGTCAGGAAGTTGCAATTCTGAGCTCAGTGAGTCTGGTTATATTGGGGTGAGTACTGGAGTGGGTACTGAGGCAGGTACTGGGTTGAGTACAGGTGTGAGTATTAGTATGGGTAATGGGGATGAATACTAGGAGAGGTATGAGATGCGAACTGTGGTTAGTACTGGGCTGGGTACTAGGGTAGGTACAGAGTGAGTATTGGACTTGGTACAAGGTGGGTACTGGGTGAATACCAGGGTCAGTGGTGTTCTTTCGAATCCAGTTGTCAGGCATTTCGTGCCAGCTAGGTGGAGGGTTTGCTCAAAGCCTCCTTGTTGAAGAAGTGTCGGGCCACCACGTTGCTGAGGAGCACGGAGTGGCAAGAGGGGTTGTGTCTTCTGTGGGATGCCCTTGGCGGTGGCTGTCCAGGTCACCTGCAGACAGCGAGTGTGAGTGAGGGCTGTCCCAAGCGGAGAACTGGCACCGGGAACTGACCCCCGCTCTGTCCCTCTGGGGAGGAAGGCACAGTGTTGGAAGAGTCATTCACTGAGGATTCTCCTCGTGGCCAGTGGAGTGTGGAGGTGAAGGCCGTCCAGCGCTGAGGAACTCCCCCCTTCCAGCAGAGCAGTCAGTCGCACCTGGAGAAGGCCACGTCTGACACGCCTGGCGCCTGACACACACACAGGTCTGCAGCGAGGGGCTCCCGGAGCCACAGGCAGCCTCACAGGACAGTGGCAGGAGATGGGCGTGCCCTAGGCAGACAGAGATGGGAACCAGGCCCAGCAAACAGTCATTCCAAGGGCTGGCCCTACTCTGGGAGCATTTTCCCATTGGGACTTTAAAAATAAAAAATAAATTTAAAAGAAAAGAAAACTCCATTGGCAAGAACGTGCGACCAAGATTTCTTTGGGCGAGACCAGCACAGGAGGGAGGGGGTGCGGAGCTGAGGGTTTGGGCTCTGGCATCCGCCTGGGGTCACAGTGTCTCCCTACCATCAGGCCAGTGTGGTGGAGAGAGCATGCTGTGTAGCCGGAATTGCAGGGATCAGACTTGGAGACTGAGAGTTGGAGTGCCCCAGTGACTGAGGCGACAGGCTCAGGAGAGGTGCCGGGTCAGGGGGACCTGGGCGTGAAGCCCCTCCTCACCCACACCTCACTTTATGCTGGCATGTGAGCCCTCCGGTGCTTTATCCAGGGGACCCTTCTTTTTCCTTGCACATGAAGTTGGTGACTCTCCTTGAGGTCCCCTGTGTCAGATACCCACTCCCAGCTCCAGGAGAAGCGCCCCTAGGGGAAGTGAGGGAGGAGGAATCTGGGCTGGACCCCAAGGGCTGGGTATGTACCCCACCCACACTGGATATTTCTTGAGGGTAGAGAAGAGAGCTGAGCAAAGCTGGGTGACCCTGAACCCAACGTTTGGTTTTGAACATCTTAACTGAACAAGTGAACAGCAAGTGGGAGCCTTCTAAGAGGTGATGGGAGGTCAGGGTCAGAGGGGAGAGGTGAGCTGCAGGGAGCTGAGAAAGTGCAGGACTAGGGCACTTGCCTTGCACACAGTGCACCTGGGTTCAATCCCCGGCATCCCATAGGGTCCACCGAGTACTGCCAGGAGTAATTCCCACCAGGAGTAATTCCTGAGTGCAGAGCCAGGAGTAACCCCTGTGCATTGCCAGGTGTGACCCAAAAAGGAAAGATAAAAAAAAGAAGTGAAGCTGCAGCAGTTCTCGTGTTGGCTGCTTTATCCACACAAACAGACTCAAGAGAGGTAGCAGGACCCTTTATTCCAGAAACATCTGCCTGGGGTTAGGATGGTGGAGGACTCCTCAAATGTGCCCCGTGGCTGGTTTTCAATCAAGGGTTCCCATACACATCCAGAGATGGACTCCCAAGTCAATGAACTGAGTTTGTGAATCACCTCAGTTGCACCTTACCAATGAAATGCTTGATCTAACTGAAGGTTCAAGGGCTTTTCCTTTTTAAGGGGATGGATGGAGCAGCCTGGAATTAATTATGTTGGTTACTTGCCCTCGGGCAGTTTCAGAGACCGTGGAAAAGTATGATGCAGCCTCAGGCAGAGTACCAGGGAACAGGCAGGATTATCCCTCCTTGCCCTCAATGCACCCTAAAGCATGTTCATTAATGATCCGTCTGCTCAGAGGAGCAGATTTGAAGTTCAGGAGCAGTAGCTGAAGCCAGCTTTTCTCCCCAGCCAGAGCCCACATTACCAGTGCAATGCCTTTTCTGTTTGCCAAACCCGAAAATGATCAGGGCTGACTCTTGTCTCTGCACTCAGGGGACCCTCTATGGTGTCAGGGATTGAAACTGGGTCAGCCGAGAGCAAGGCAAGTGCTGTCCCCGCTGTCCTCTGTGGTTGCGTGGAGGCTGGCCCTGAGGGCAGGTCTCCGTGTGGGCAGGGCCCAGGGGTGGGGCTTTGGAGGGCGGGATCAAGGGGGCAGGGACCTATTGGGTTGGCTCTAGAGCTCTGAGGAGAGAGGCAAGGGGCAGGATCAATGTGGTGGGTCCACAGGCCAGTGGGCAGGGCCAAAGGGGCAGGGCCTGTGGGCGGGTCTTCAAGTTGGGGGGGCAAGGGTCGGGCCGAAGGGAGGGCTCCTTGGGAGAGGCCAAGGGAGGTGGGAATTGGGAGGGCCAGGAGAGGTGCCTCCAAGGTTGGGGCCCTGGAGGCAGGTCCAGGCTGTGGCCAGTCACTGGGGTTAGTGGGCCCCAGGGGCAGGGGTGGGGGGGTGGATACAGAAAACAAGATCTGATAAGACCTTCAGCAGCAGACCCTGAGGAGATTGGACCCCCTCCCCAGGAAGGAAATTCCTGAATACCCTCAGATCATGATCACAAAATCCTGTTAATCACCGATTTCTCGGGTGGGCTCAGTAACATCTCATTTCCTCCTTTCCCTGAGATCTTAGAAGTCTATCTTGACTTGGCCCTCCTAACGATGTTGCACTGGGGGCTCTGGGTCAGGGGAATGAGATCCAGCTTGTTACTGGATTTTGC
This sequence comes from Sorex araneus, assembly GCF_027595985.1. Lineage (NCBI taxonomy): Eukaryota > Metazoa > Chordata > Mammalia > Eulipotyphla > Soricidae > Sorex > Sorex araneus. Next base: position 71,480,634 of record NC_073307.1, on the reverse strand, counting down.
ATATGAATACACCATGGGAAGCTTGCAGGCTGTCCCATGTGTGCAGGAAACTCTCAGAAGCTTGCCAGTTTCTCCCAGAGGGAGTAGGCTAAAGATATCGTGTGGCCGTAAAGTGGCCACGCGCTTCTGAGAGCTTGCTTTTAAGTCTCTCTCTGGATGTTGGCCGTCGATGGGATTACACACACCTGGGCTCCACTACCGGTACCTTCATGCATGAGGCCTGTCCAAACGTGTGGAGAGGGGCCTCCAGCATGGCTGTAGCTAGGTTCCAGTGGTCTTCGGCCACCGGGAGCTCTGCTCGGGGTGGGGAGGGAAGCTGGAGCCCATCCCCTCCGAGGGGCCCCAGGGAAGACAGCCAGGCGTGTGGGCAAGCCTAGAGAAGATTCCAGGACATTCCAAACCACGCCAACCGGAGAAAAGCCTATAAAAGTCAGTCCAAAAGTCCATTCAAGGTTCTCTCTGCCCTTGGAGAAGCCCATGCTATTTCTTGAGAGCATTTGTTACTCTCTGTCTGTCTTTGTCTCTGTCTCTGTCTCTGTCTCTCTCTCTCTCTCTCTCTCTCTCACTCTCTCTCCACACCTCCAAAAACTTCCAAATAAAATGTTTTACTTTACTTCACTGCTTGTCTACTCCTGAAATTCTTCTCTGCGAGGTGAGACAAGAACCTCGAAAACCCTGGGTAAGGCCTGGGACTGGTTTCTCCTTTCCTGCAAAGGGCAAATCCTCACTCTAGCCAAGTCCGTGGCTCCCTGAGAAATCGAGTGGTGGAACCAACTCCCCGTGCCAAGCAGGGGCTCACCACAGACTTTGCCAGTCCTAGGCTTCCCAGCGGGTCCTGGGTGGCAGAAGTGGATTGGGAGGTCACCGTCTTTCTCTTCTCCCCAACTCACGTGAGCCACCCTTGGGGTCCACCGACATCAGTTTCAGTGGTCTGGGGCCAGTCCATGGTGGGCCCCAGGGTACCCAGAGTTGGAGGAGCTGTCCAGGTGGGGATGGGTTGCCCTGGAGGCCCTTGGGGTAGAAGCAAGCACAGCTGGTCACAGTTCCAGGGCCAGGCGGGGTGTGGCCAACCGTGGGCATGCTGAGGGCCTCAGTGACTGAGGGCTGGCCCAGTGTTGGCTTCGGGGGTGGGTTAATAGGCAGGACCAGCTCTGAAGGGCCCCTGTTTCCAGGGATGAAGGATCAGGCCAAAGGTGGCCCCCAGGGCACAGGGCAGGCCTCAGCAGTCTAAGGGTGTGAGGCTGATGCAGGCAGGTAGACAGGGAAAGGCCCTCGGCAACGAAATTTAGGTCAATAGAACTTCTGGGAGGAAAATCTTAAGACTGATCCACCCTGTGGATACAGGAAACAGACCTGATAAGACCTTCAGCAGACCCTGAGGTTGGACCCCTCCCCATGAAGTTCCTCAACCCTTGGACCTCTCCCTTAATCTGATTAATTCAGCCCAAAGAAGATCATCACCACTCCCAACCTCCCTGGTAACCTCCTTAGCAACGGACTTTTACCTGGGAAGAAGTCCTAATGGGGACAGGTTGGAGAAACCCTATAAGGGCCACCTTGAACAAGGGAAGGGCGTGCATATGCTGCCCAACCCCATGTGCTGCTTGCGCCCATGTGGCTGAGCACATGTGTTGCCCGCATCTCCCTTCTTGAGATGTGGACTTTCACGCTTTTGTGTCTAATGCTAGGATGTGTGTAGGGGCTCTCTCCAGTCCTGGAGAAGCCCTGTTCTCTCTTGAGTGCATTATTCTCTCTCTCTCTCCCCCCTCATACACACACCTTAAAAATACTCCAAATAAAATCTGTTTATTCACTGTCTGTCTACTCCTGAAATTCCTTTCTGCAAGACGAGGCAAGAACCCAGTAACCCTGGGTCCCGAGTGGCAGAGGCGGATCGGGAGAAAGTGACCATGTCTCTCCTCCCTGCTTCACATAAGTCACCCGTGGGGCCCACTGACATCAAGGGGCATTGTCAGGGGGAAGGCAGGGCTGCTGGGGGTTGGTCCTGAGGGTCCTGGGAGGCACGATGCCATCATATGGATGGCCTCGGGGAGCCAGGGATCAGGTCTGGCCCGGGGCAGGCCTCGGGGTCCTGGTGATGGAGGGAGGCCTAAGGGAGCCTGAGTGCCTGATGGGGGCAGGGACAATCCAGAGCACCCACTGGGGTCCTCAGGGGCTCAAGGCTGGTCCTGACAGAAAGTGGAACTTCTCCCAAAGACGAAGATAAAAGAGTTGAAGTAATCTTAAAAGTATGAGAGTTGTATGTAATTACTCCTCTCAGAAAGCGTCACATATAAAAATGCACTTCCTGTTGCTAGCATATAGAAACAAGTGGCTGCAACGCCACAGGGAAAATAGGTAAAAACTTTAACATCTCCCCATCTATTTACTTAAAAGATATGAAGTAATCTGGAAAAGTTCAAAGCTGCATGTCTTTTCTTCCACGAGAAAACTTCACATTTAGCAGGCTGTATTTTCCAATTGATTTTTTTTTTTGTTAAATCTGATCCAATTTTATATATTGGGGGTGGTCCATTTTTTTTAATCATACTCGGTAATGCTCAGGGGTTACTCCTAGCTCTGCACTCAGAAATTACTCCTGGTGGTGTTCCAGGGAACCTATGGGGTGCCGGGATCAAACCCGAGTCTGTTGCATGCAAAGTAGATGACCTACCCACACCACTACCGCTCAGGCCCTCCAATTGATTCCAGTAGGAGATTCACTGCTGCCGATATATGGAAACAAAGGTTCCCAAATCCAGAGGGAAAAGAGATAGAAAGTGGAATTTCTCAATGTTATGCAATCAAAAGCATGGACTTAATCTTAAATGTACTTAAACTGTTGAAGTGATCTTAAAAAGTAATCTTGGGAGTATGGTGCCACCAGCAGGTCAAGTTTTCCTTTCGGGATGAGTGCATCAGCAGTCTGATGGTGCCTTCAGGCTTCCTGATATTCCACAATTGCCGCTGTGCCTTTGGCCAAACCCCAATAATTTGGGGCCAAGCTTACCAAGAAGTTAAATAGCCAAAAGTGTCAGAATGTCCTGATCCTGTGCCATGTGTCTTCACCGGGGCACCTCAGAGAGGGGTGGGTTGAATTTTCTTCCCTACCCCAAGCAGAACCCCAGCAGCTTAAAACCTCCAGAAACCAACTGCCACCATGCTCAAGGCCGCTCTCTGTATGCTCAGATGAGCCTCACCCAAGTAGGGGACGGGCAGAAAAACCCAGGTATGCAGGGCCCTGTGACTGAGATCTCCAAGCCTTCTTGGATCGAGACTGGGCCTCCTCCCCCCAGATCCCAGATCCCCAGTTTTCCAGTAGCTTGTCAGTCACACCCACAAACTGCCCATGTCTGCCCGGACCTGGTGTGCAACAGTCTGGGCATGCTGGGGAAAACTGTTCCCCAACAATGTTGCACTGAACTTGTGGGAAATGTCTGAGTTGAGTCTTTTATTTGGCCTGAATCTAGGCTTGCCTTTTCCATTCTTTGAAATCTCCTGAAACTATCATTGAAATCAATGAGAAGTGCATGAGATTTTGCTCAGAAAATGCCTGAAAGAATGGTAACCGCACAAGTAATATATGTAGAAGGTCAAACTGCACTGGTAATGTGATGATCTCCAAGTTTTGTCTTCTTTTGCCCTAAGACTTGGGCAGCATTCTTCTTTCACTGATGTCAATTGAACTCCCTTGAAATTAATGGACAAGTATACATTGCTAAAAAAAACATGTTTATGCAAGAAGAGTTAGAGATTCTCGGATCTGCTGTTCTCTGTCCTTACCTGAACCTAGCTTGCGTTGGAAATCTCCAAGGACACCTTGTTTCCTATTGAAAGAGAGTGGCCAGGTTACTTTTTTCGAAAAGCTGTGAAACTCCCACAAGAATCACTGGGAAAATTCACTTACCAAAGCCACCATGTCCTGCCCCGGCAGACGTCCTCTGGCGCCCTGAAGACCCACCCCAGATCAAACGTCCCTGATGATCCCAGGGTTCTGCTAGAAACTTCAGTGCCAGTATCTCCAAAAGGGAAAGAGATATAAACCTGAACTTCTTGGAAAGAAACAGTACAAGGTGAGAAAGGTAAGTGCTTATTATCCAAGCTGCAGATCTTTTCTTCTTTCAGAAGACTGCATATTTAGCATATTGCTATTTCCCATTAATTTCAATAGGAGTTTCGCTTTTCTGGCATACAGAAACAAAAGCCCTAACTCGACAGAGAAAGAGGTACAAACTGGAACTTCTTCCATAAGATGCAGACCCAGGTGTGTAAGGTATGTGGAAAATGTCCCAGATGTAGATGTTTTCTTCAAAGATTGCGCTGGCCCAGTCTCAGAAGGGCCCTGGGGCACGAAGGGAGTGGAGCTGCCTTCAGTGGACCACGGGGTCTCAGGGAGGCAAGGCCAGACGGGGCTATCCTGGGGCCCCGGAGAGTGGGGACAGCCAGGGTGACCCAGGAAGGGGGGGATGGCCCAGAGCGGATTCAGGGGTCCCCAGGTTTGCAGGGTCATTCTGGGGCAGGCCCCAGGGGCACGGCCAACACCTGGTGGACTCAGGGGTGGATGGGGAGCAGGGCCTGCCTGGGGCAGGTCCGGGGGTCTCAGTGGGTGCGTGTAGCTAGACCCAGAGTTTCAGGGTGTCTTGCCTCACAGAAAAGAATTTCAGGAATAGACAAACAGTGAATTAGAAGAGATTTTATTTGGAGGGTTTTTAAGGAGTAGAGGGGAGGAAAAGGAAGAGTAACATACTCAAGGGAGAACGCGGGCTTCCCCAAGGACAGAGAGGGCCCCTAACACACCCCAGCAGTAGACAGGAAAGCATGAAAGTCTACATCTCGAGAGGGGAGATGCGGGCGACACATGTGCTCAGGCACCACATGTGCTCAACCACGTGGGCACAAGCAGCACATGGGGCTCAGGCAGCATATGCACGTCCTTCCTCTGTTCAAGGTGGCTTTTATAGGTTTTTTTCCAAGACGCCCCCACGTGGGGCTTTCTAGCTAGATAAGAGTCTATTGCTAGGATTGCTGCTAAGCAGGATTGCTGCTAAGCGGGTAGAGTCGGGAGTGGTCATCTTTGAAACTCTTTTTCTTGACCTTTGGCACTGCTGGACTTTCTCTCAGAGGATGTGTCCAGCCTCCTCTGGTCTGGGCTAGCTGAGGGTTAATCAGGTTAACGGAAGGAACTGAGGGGTCTCCAGTAGTTTCCTTCAGGCCCTTTCTGTGGGGAGGGTCCGGTCCCCTCAGGCTCTGCTGCTGCAGCAGGTCTAACAGGTCTGCTTTCTGTGTGCACAGGCGGGTCAGACTTAGGACTAGGGCTTTTACTTTCCAGAAATATCATTGCCATGATGTGGGGGAGAAGGAGGAGCTCCTGTAACCTACCAGCCTGCATAAGGCCCGCAGGGGCAGAGCCCGTCCCTGGTGTGATGGGGCCCGGTCAGGGTCAGGTGCTGGGGCCAGCTCAGGTTCGACTCAGGTGGGGCCCATGGAGTCAGGGCCAGCTCGAGGCAGGCAGTGGGACCCCAGGGCGTGTGGTGGGGATGAGGCCATCCCAGGAGAACCCCTGAGCACCCGGGAGTGAGTGCAGCTGGCTCAGGGCTTGCGCAGCAGGCTTGGGAAGGGCAGAGGTGGCCCACAAGGAGCCCGAGGGCCCCAGGGAAGTGGGTCTTGCCTGGAGGGCCCCCCGGTCTCCATGGGGGTGATGCCAGACCAGGCAGCAGCAGGGAGGGTGGGGTGGCAGTTCCTGCCCAGGGTGGGCCCCAGGGTTCCGAGGTTTGGCACAGGCCGAGATAGGCAAAAGGGAAGCTCATGAGGATCTCGCCATGGGACTTCAGCGGCTGGGGGCGTGGGGCGACCAGGGTGGGCTTGGGGGTTTGTGGCACTCCGGGGCGGTAGGGCCTGCCTGGAGCAGGTCTTAGGACAAGCGGCCCCCGGGGTGTGGGGCTGGCCCACGGGGAGCTCGGGGACAGCACTGGCCAGAGGAGGCTTGTCCTGGCAGGCCCAGGCCTTCTCCACTGTAGCCACCGCCTCAAGGCAGCCCCGGGCCAGCCACAAGCCCGAGACCCATCGGCCTGGCCTGCCCACCGCCCAGGTGCGCCCCGAGGCCCTTCTCAGACTGCCCCCCCACTCCTGCCCCCCGCTGCAGCCCTAAGGCCCACCCCTGGCCAGACCAGCGACCTGGACCACTGCAGGCCCCAGGGCCTTCCATGCGACAGCCCAGCCACCCTGCCTGCCCCTGGGCCACCCCAGGCCAGCCAGGCAACTTCCTGGGTTGCTGGCCCCAGTGCCCACGCCTGGTCACCCCGCAGGCCAGGACTGCGTCCAGCCCCAAGGCCTGTGTCCCCCCAGTGCCTAAGTCCGCACTGGACAGCCTCGCCCACCATGGCGCCGCCACTCTCAGAGTCCTGCCCGCGTAGGCCCCACCACACGCCGTTCCCGGGGATGCCCGGGTGCTGAGAGCACCTCCCCCAGCCTCCAACATGCTGGGTGCCAAGGCCAGCGCCCCGTGGGTCTCGCCTCCCCTGTCCTCTACAGGCACCAAGACCGCCCAGGAAAAGTCACCACCTCCCCCCACACCCCCCAGCTGCTGTTAGCTCTGAGACCCTACCCCAGCACACCACGCTGCCCTCATTGCTCACAGCCAGCCGGAACCCTGTCTGTCCCGGGGCCTCCACTGCGGTGAGGCCCTAGGCCAGCCACACCCCCCCCCAGCCGCCATCCCAGAGGCCTGCACGGAGCCGGTGCCCCAACGTGGGCCTGCCCAGCCTGCACGGCCGCAGCACTGAGGGCCCGCCCTGGGCTGTGCCACTGCCACCTGGCTGCCCCGTGCCCCACAGAGCCTGCTGCAGGTGCCTAGGCCAGTCCCGGGGCCGGCCCAGGCCCCCTCTTCTCTCCCCAAACCCACAGTGCCTAGGCCCCGCCTGGGCCGGCCCCAGTGGCACTGGAGATGAGGCCATGCCCCGGGCCAACCTAGCCCAGGAGATGCTGGCAGACGGGAGACGGCCCGTGGTGACGCGTTTCTGAGGAGTAACGAACCCAGCAGGGCCAAGGCGGCACACAGGACCAAGGCCTGATAGACCCTCACCCGGCACCAGCAACGTCCTAGAGGGCTGTGGCCCCCTTCCGAGAGAAGCTCCAAGAGGAAGAAAAAGCCAGGAAAGGATCATCAAAGAAGACACTGACCACTGCCAACCAACTCCCCTAGCAACACCCTAGCAACGGCCTCTAACCCAGCTAGAAGCCCCACATGGGGCAGTTTGGGAAAAACCCTATAAAGATCACCTTGGTCAGAGGAAGGGTGCGCATACACTACCCGAGCCCATGTGCTGCTTGTGCCCACATGGCTGAGCACACGTGGCGCCCGAGCACATGTGGCAGCCCCATCTCCCCTCCTGAGACGTGGATTTTCATGCTTCAGTATCTACCGGGATGTGTAGAGACTCTCTCCACATTTAGTGCAGCCCGAATTCTCTCTTGAGCATTTTCACTTTCTTCTCCCTCCTTCCCATTCATAAAAACCTTCAAATAAAATAGCACAGCCAGTAGGGCATTTGCCTTGCAGGCGGCTGACCCGGGTCGATTCCTCTGTCCCTCTCGGAGAGCCCGCCAAGCCACTGAGAGTATCCCACCTGCACGGCAGAACCTGGCAAGCTACCCATGGCTTATTCGATATGCCAAACACAGTAACAAGAAGTCTCACAATGGAGACGTTACTGGTGCCCACTCGAGCAAATCGATGAACAACGGGATGGCAGTGCTACAGTGCTACTTCGCTGCCTGTCTACTCCTGAAATTCCTTTCTGCGAGCAGACACGAACCTGGAAACTCGGGTAAAGCTGAGGATTAACTTTCCTTCACTGCAAAGAGCAAATCCTCGCCCCAAACTGAGTCTGCAGCTCCCCAAGAAACTGTGTGGTAGGGATCAACTTCCTGTACCTATAAGACCTAGTGGACATCAGGTGTGGCTTGATGAGACCTCCTAGGCTGGAGGGGCTCGGCCCATGCTGTGCTCATCACAGAGTTTACTAGTCCTAGGCTCCCTGGGTGGTAGAGAGGTCGGATCAGGAGAAAGTGACCTGACCTCTCTCCTCCTCACAGAAACACAAGCCAGCCCTGGGGGCCCACGGAGGACATGGGAACACGGGACACAGGGACACAAGACACGGATATGGCAGATAGCACTGAGGCCTGACCCTGGCCTCACCACCTCCCCCAGGGCCTTTGCTATTGCCCAGGCCCAGCCCTGGGCTGGACCTGTCCCCTACCCCCCTTTGGTGCCAGGCCCAACATGAGGCACGCCCACTGCTGGTGGGGGTCATGGGCTGGAGCCCAGAGACCTGCCCGGGTCTTCAGGCCGCTGCGATACCTCAAGGCCCGCCTGGGCCGTGCCGCTGCCCCCGAAAGGCCCATTGCATGGTGCCAGCGCCCAGGCCCGCCGGGGCTGGCATTCGACATGGGTGCTGCCGCTGCCCCTGCACCCTGGGCCCCAGACTGGTCCCCCTCCCTGCAGCCCCCCGCCTCGAGGGTTGCTCGACCCCGCCTCGAGGCTGGCTCGGTCCCGCACCTCCATGGGCCTGGCCCGCCGCAGGAGACAGGGCCCGCCCAGAGCCACCTTCGGCCCGCGAGCCCCCTCTCCCCCAGCAGGGCGGGCCCGACCCCCAGGGCCGCTGTCTGCACCCAGGCCGGGTCCCAGGCTGAGCCCCACCCCCACCCCGGGACTGCCAAGGAGGCGCCCCTCCCGTTCCCGCACCCCCAGGGCTGACACCCTCACAGAACCTCCACCCCTGAGGCCTCCGCAAGGCGGGGGGCCGCTGCTGGTACCCAGGACCCCCCGCCCCCGACCCGATCCGAGGCCGCCCTCACCCACCGGCCACCAACGACCCCGAGGACCTCCCGGCGCTGTCCTGCCCCCGCCCGATTTCACCACCCCCGGCCGCGGTCGGCGCCGAGACACGCCCCAGCCGGCCAGGGGAGCTTCGAGGGTCCCGGCCCTGCCCACCCCGGGGAGGCCCCCCTTTGGGCCAGTCCCGATGCCCCGGGAGGCCCCGGCCCGGCTGGCCGCTCCACCCCGCGGCCCACCCCGCTCGCGCCCCCACCCAGGCCGCGCCGAGGGGCAGCCCGACCCCGCCGCGCCGGCCTGGGCGTGAGCCCCCCGCCTGAGCCCCCGCCGCCCGCGCCGCGCCCGCCCCCCGCCGGCCCCCCTCCGGGCCGCCGCCGGTACCGCATCGAGGCCCGCCCACGGGGCTGCCACTGACGCTCCACCCAGGGCCGAACCCGAACCCCCCGGTCTGCCCGCCCTCCCTGACGCCGACATCCGCCCGAGGCTTGGCCCCGGAACCCGCGACGGAAACGCGGCTCTGTCCCCAGGTGGCCGGTGGCCCGGGCTCGCCCGCCGGGAGGAGGGCCGCCCCCGGCTGCCACACCCTGGGATGGGCGGCCACCACCTGCAGGGCCAGCGCCTGGGCCACCGCAGGCGACAAGGCACCACCCTGGGCGGTCGCCAGTTAGCACACCTGTTCACACACATGTACATATATGTTCACACGTGTACATGTATGTGCACATGTGTTCACGTGTATATACATGCATGTGAAAATGTGTTCACATTGCATCTATATTCACATTTGTATGTTCACATTTGTGTGAATATGTGTACAGGTGATCACGTGTGCCCATGTATCTGCAGGTGTGTACAGACATGTACATGCGAACATGTTTACATGTGCATATATATGCACATGCATGTACATTTATGTTTAGATATATGTGTGCATTGTCACACGTGTGCGCACATGTGTATGTATGTGTATGAACGGTGCACATGTATGTACATGCGAACATGTGTGAACATATACACATGTGAGCCTGTGTACATGTACATGTATGCACATGTGAACATATTTGCTCATTTATGTGCTCATGCATGTGCATGTGTGTTTCCCACATTTCCCTCATTCTTATTTTTAAGATGAGGATTATTAGTAAGATGGGTGTGCTGCTTCTCTCTGGTGAGTTTTGCAATGGCTGAAGATGTTGGTTTCTGTGAGTGGTCCCACCTGGTGGTGAGGTGGGTGATGGTGATAGCACCATCTCTGGACCCAGTACAGGAATTGATGCTGCAGCAAATTATCAATAAGAAGATTAGCATTCCAGTTTTACAGGAATCCAGCTTTTAATGGTATTCCAAAATTTCAGGTTTATTGGATTAAGGTTATTCCGCCAATTTCAAGGAGTGCCCCTGCTCCTTCAGATTTTGTTGATAATTAATCACTTGCTGATGTAATATGGATAGCATCCTGTAATTTATTACTAAAGTCCATGTAGGGTTCTGTAAGGCCTTGCTGGACTGTGGCTTGAGGGAGACTTTTAGAATTAAATTGCCCAATCAAATATAAATTTTCAGGGGCTGGAGTGATAGCACAGTGGGTAGGGCATTTGTCTTGCATGCGGCCAACCTGGGTTTGATTCCCAGCATCCCACATGGTCTCCCTAGAACCACCAGGAGTAATTCCTGAGTGCAGAACCAGGAGTAACCCCTGAGCATCGCCGAGTTTGACCCAAAAATAAAATAAATAAATAAACAAATAAATTTTTGCAGGCAAATGCCATGCAGGCATTTGCCATGGTCCTAATTCAACGAGTTGATCAAAGGTAATTTGCTCTCTTCTGCTTGGTTACTTTGAACGACTCATTAAGTGTAGGCTTTTCTTAACTCTGCCTATAAACTACATACTGAGCTGGCGTCAATATAATTTTCACAAGAGTCTTCTAATCCCTGTGTAATCTCCGGGCAGCTAGGGAAAGCCTCAGGGGCTCTCCCTCTTGCCGCCCAGGTTCGGTGGACTTGGGTCACTCTCACCGGGGTGGCTCATGCCATTGGTGGACGAAGGAGGAAATGAAGCCTCCAGGCTGGTTGATAAAAAAAAAAAAAAAAAAAAAAAAAGGAAAAGATAAAGGCATTCCATGGACTTTTTGCTGTTTCAGTTTGGCCTTTGCACTTTATATTTATTTACTTATTTATTTATTTTTGCTTTTTGGGTCACACCGGCGATACACAGGTATTAATCCTGGCTTTGCACTCAGGAATTACTCCTGGCTGTGCTCAGGGGACCATATGGGATGCTGGGAATTGAACCTGGGTCGGCCTCATACAAGGCAAATGCCTTAATTGCTCCAGCCCCATGCCTTTGCTCTTTTAAATATGACCACACAGATTTCAAGTATGTAACAAAACCAATCCAACTGCTACGTTTTCCCAAAACCCTTCAATAGATCCTCACCACATGTCAAATTTGTTTGCCAGAGCTCAAGCATTGACTTTCTGGTGAGCCAAGGCTTTGATTTTAATAAAGTTTTTTGCAATGAAATTCGGTATTTAAATCAGGAAGAAGAAAGGCAGTTAAGAGAACAGTATAATGAAAAGCACTTGCAGTCCAATGGTGCATGAGCTCTCTCGTAAGTTTTTCCTAACGCTTCCAAACGTCCCGTAACATTCTTGAGGATCAGAAGAAGTTCATTAACCAAGTGCTTGAGAAAATTGAAAATTTACTACAGAATGTGATGTCAGTAGGCACATGGGTGACTTATGTGAAGTGGAGAAAAGAAGATGGTCACTTTTTTCCCGATCTGCCACCCAGGACCCAAGGTTACCGGGTTCTTGTCTCACTTGCAGAAAGGAATTTCAGGAGTAGACAAGCAGTGAAGTAAAATAGATTTAATTTGGAGGGTATTTGAGAGAGAGAGAGAGAGAGAGAGAGAGAGAGAGAGAGAGAGAGAGAGAGAGAGAGAGAGAGAGAGAGAGAGAGAGGGAGAGAGAGAGAGAGAGAAACACACTCAAGAGAGAAAGTGGGCTTCTCCAAGGGCAGAGAGAATCCCTAGATCCCTAGAGGGGAGATGCGGGCGACACATGTGCCTTAATCAGATTAAAAGAGAGGTCAGAGGGTTTGAGGAACTTCATGGGGAGGAGTCCAACCTCCTCAGGGTCTGCTGAAGGGCTCACCAGGTCCCAGGCTGACCCCCTCACCCCATCCCGGGGCTGCCGCCTGCACTGAGCCTCCACCCCGGGGGCCTCTGCCAGGTGAGGGGCCTCTGCAGGTGCCAAGGACACCCCGGGCCCGACCCGATCTGAGGCTGCCCTCACCCTCCGGCCACGGGGAGCTTGCCAGGCTCTGCCTTGCAGGCGAGGTACTCTCGTAGCTTGCCGGGCTCTCCGAGAGGGGTGGAGGAACCAAACCCAGGTCGGCCACATGCAAGGCAAACGCTCTACCCGCTGGGCTATTGCTCCAGCCCATATATGCTATATATATATATTTTTTTCTCTATGATTTGTTGCCTACTATTTAAACCCCACCGAATGTGGTGTGGTACTCTTGGAGAATGGGTAGGGCGCGTCTTACAATGTGTCCAGGAATATGTTCACTCATGTGTGAGGCTTGGCCCGCGTGTGTGGAGAGCGGCCTTGAGCGTGGCTGTTGGGTTGTGGAGGTTTTTGGCTGCTGGAGCTGGGTCCCTTGGGGTGGGGAGGGTTCTCACCTGTTCCCCCCGGGACACCCCACATGAAATAGCCTGGAGCAGGGTCTGGTGGCAAGGCTGGGGGGGCATCATGTTGCTCCCTTCCAGAAGAAAGAACCAGGTAATCTGGATGGTGGCTGATGAGATTATCTGGCACCGGCAGGAGGTGGTTTATGGGCATGACCCCTGAGTCGCTGGAGACTGGGGGAAGTGGGCAGAGGATATCTCTGCTCCTGGACCTGTTGAGTCCAGAGTCCAAGGTCACAAAGTCCCGCATTACCTGGGTCTCGTGGGATTTCATGTGTGAGGCTCTGCCCGAGTCTGTGGGGAGCGGCCTTGAGCATGGCGGACTGAACTGTATTTCTAAGGAAGCTCTGTTTTCTCGAAACAATTCGTTTCCAGAAACTGAACGGCTGGGTTTGAATCCAGAAGACAGCTCGCAGTCTGTCTTGAAATTAAAGAAATCCAAAACCCGGGGCTGGAGCAATAGCACAGTGGATGGGGCGTTTGCCTTGCACGCAGCCGACCCGGGTTCGATTCCCAGCATCCCATATGGTCCCCTGAGCACCACCAGGAGTAATTCCTGAGTGTGTGAGCCAGGAGTAACCCCTGTGCATCGCCAGGTGTGATCCAAAAAGCAAAAAAAAAAAAAATCCAAAACCCTAAAACCAGAGCACCCATAATGTAATGCTTTTTATTTGACTTTATGTACATATCTGTAGTTTTCTTAATCTAGAAACTATTTCTTAATCATCCCAACATAATTTTCCAGCAGATGAACTCCTGTTTGTCCTTAAAAATTGAAGACGTTGCCCTGCTGTGGAATCTCATGCCTTCATTTATTATCTTGGTGTTGTCCAGCAGTTCCAAGACAAACATATTTGATTTTGGGGTCACAATTTATGCTTGACTCTGTGCTCAGGGATCATTCCTGGCAATGCTTGGGGTGTTGCAAATGGATCTGGGGTCAGTGATGTACAAGGCAATTAACTTTAACCTTGCTTTTCTTTTTTCCTTTTAACTTTTTAATTGAATAGCTGTGAGATAGAACCTTACAAAGCTGTTCGTGATTGGGTTTCAGATGCAGTGTTCCAACACCCATCCCTCCACTAGTGTACATTAACTAGAACCAGTGTCCTCAGTTTTCCTCCCATCATCCCCCCCTCCCCCCACACACACATCCCCAGCCTGCTTCTATGGCAAGTGCTTTTATCTTCTGTCTGTCTGTTTTTCTCTCTCTCCTTTTGAGCATTGGGTTTGCAATACATATACTGAGAGCTTTATATCCCTTTACCTAAACTTAAGACTCAATTCTTGTCCAGTGTGATCATTTCCAGCTATTATTGTAATACTGGCCCCTTCACTATCTAACCTACCATCCACCCCCCCACACATATGGTTAATTCAAATCTTTGAACACTCCTCCTAACCCCTGTTTTCCCTGGCCGTGGATATTAGTCTTCTAATATATATGCATTATATATTGTACCACAAATGAAGGCAGTTATTATATGTCTGTCCTTCTGACTCATTTCACTCGGCATGATATTTTCCATGTCTATCAAATTATAGGCAAATTTTGTGATTTCATTTTCCTAATAGCTGTGTAGTATTCCACTGTGTATATGTGCCATAGTTTCTTTACCCATTTGTCTGTTTTCTGGCACTCAGGTGGTTTCCAGATTCTGGCTATTGTAAATAATTCTGCAATGAACAGAAACAGAGAGCTACAGATGGTGTTCCTACTGTGTGTTTTTGGGCCCCTGGGGTATATTCCCAGAAGTGTATTGCTGGGTCATGGGAGTTCAATTTCTAGGTTTGTGAGCAATGTCCATATTGTTTTCCAAAAATACTGGACCAGTTGGCATTGCCACCAACAATGAAGGAGAGTCCCTTTCTCTCCACATCCAAGCCAGCACTGGTTGCTCTTATTTTTTGGATATGTGCCAGTCTCCGTGGTGTGAGGTAATATCTCATTGTCAGTTTGATTTGCATCTCCCTAATGACTAGTGATGAAGAGAATATTTTAAATGTGCCTTTTGCTCATTTGAATCTCTTCTTTGAGAAAGTTTCTCTTTATTTCTTCTCCCCTATATTATGTTTTGATGGGGTTGGATGCTTTTTTTCTTGTAAGGTTCAACTAGTGCCTTATATATCTTTGATATTAACCCTTATCAGGAGGGTTTTGGGTGAATAAACTTTCCCATTCAGAAGGCTGTCTTTGTATCTTGGTCACTGTTCCTTTTTTTTTTTTAAATTTAAGAATTTTATTTTATTGAATCACCATGTGGAAAATTACAATGCTTTCAGGCTTAAGTCTCAGTTATACAATGCTGAAACAACCATCCCTTCACCAGTGCCCATATCCCACCACCAAAAAAAAAAACCAAACACAGTACACCTCCCATCCAGCTCCCCCGCAACCCCCCCACCCCCCGTAACTGATAAATTTCACTTTACTTTCTATATACTTTGGTTACATTCAATATTTGAACACAAACCTCACTATTATTGTTAGGAGTACCCCACTAGAGTCAGACCTGTTGTGAAGAGATATGAGGTCGGTTTTGGATTTCTGTACTTTAGCAACTAAGTCCAGGGAGATGTCTTCCAGATATTGGATCATTGCAAGCTTGTAAACCCCATCTGTGGTCGTCATAATATGGCGGTCACCATGCCCTTCACCCCCTGCAAGGAAGAGGCGAGAGAGAGAAATACCTTTCCCCTCCTGGCCAGGCATGGGGCCGTGGCTTAGTTCTCAGTCTGGAGACATTCTGCTAGGAGCTGCCCATGCCGAAAAATGTAGCTGGCATCTGGAGTCACACTCGTGCAGCTGTGGAGAGGCCGCACACACGTGCGGCCCCCGGGATCACATCTTGGCGGCAGCGGTCACTGTTCCTTTTGAGGTGCAGAAGCTTCTTAGTTTAGTGCGGTCCCATTTGTTTATCTTTGCTTCCACTTGCAAGGTCAGTGGTTTTTCATCTTTGAAAGATAACTTTAGCTAAAATATGGAGAATTTTGCCTTCATTTTCTTTCATGTACCTTATGGATTTGGGTCTGATGTTGAGTTCTTTAGTCCGTTTTGATCTGACTTTCATGCATGGTATTAGGTAGAGGTCTGAGTCCATTATTTTTGCATGCAGCTGTTCAGCTTTGCCAGCACCAGTTGCTGAAGAGGCTTTTCTTGCTCTAGTTCATATTTCTTGCTCCTTTATTAAAGATTGAGTGATCATACATTTGAGGTTGTGTGTCAGGATATTCAACCCTATTCCATTGGTTTGCAGGTCTGCCTTTATTCCAATATCATGCTGTTTTAATTATTATTGCTTTGTAGTACAGTTTGAAGTTGGGGAAGGTGATGCCTCCGAACCCCTTTTCCCTAAGAATTGCTTTATCTATTTATGGGGGTTCAATGTTCCATATGAATTTCAGGAGTGTTTGTTTAATTTCTTTGAAAAAATGTCATGGGTATTCTTATAGGGATCTTACAGAATCTGTATAATGTTCTGGGGAGTATTGCCATTTTGACAATGATAATTCTCACAATTCATGAGTAGGGAATATCTCTCCCTTTCTTATATCTTCTTTGAGTTCTTGAAGTGGCAATTTATAGTTTTCTTTGTACAGGTCCTTTACCTCCTTAGTTAAATTAATTCTGAGATCCTTGATTTTTTTGAGGCATGATTGTGAACAGGATTTTTTTTAAATATCACTTTCTTCTCTTTCATTATTTGAATATAGGAAAGCCATGTACTTTGGGTATTGATTTTGTAAGCTGCCACTCTAGTATACAAATCTATTGTTTCTAGGAGCTTTTTGGTAGAGGCATTAGGACTCTGTAAGTATAGTAACATGTTATATGCAAACAGTGAGAGTTTGACTTCCTTTCCTATCTAGATTCCCTTAATATCTTTTTCTTCCCTAACTACTATGGCAAATACTTACAGTACTATATTGAATAGAAGTGGTGAGAGTGGACATCCTTGTCTTGTCCCTGATCTTGGAGGGAAGGTTTTTAGTTTTTCCCCATTGAGAATAATGCTTGCCATAGGCTTGTGGTAGATGGCTTTGAATATATAGAGAAAAGTACTTTCAATTCCCATTTTCTTGAGAGTTCTCATCATAAATGGGTACTGTATCTTATCAAGTGCTTTCTCTGCATCCATTGATATGACAATATAGTTTTTATCTTTTCTTTTACTGATACGGTGTATTGGGCCAGAGCTATTAGCACAGTGGTAGAGTGCCTTGCACATGGCTGACCTAGGTTCAATTCCTTCACCCCTCTTGGAGAGCCCGGCAAGCTACCGAGAGTATCTCGCCTACATGGCAGAGCCTGGCAAGCTCCCTGTGGTGTATTCAATATGCCAAAAACAGTAACAACAAAGTCTCAAAATGGAGACATTACTGGTGCCTGCTCGAGCAAATCGATTAGCAACAGGATGCCAGTGACAGTGATATGGTGTATTATGTTGATTGACTTGTGAATGTTAAACCATCCTTGCATCCTTGGCATGAGTCCCACTTGGTCATGGAATACGATCATTTTGATGAGTGGTTGGATTCTATTTGTTAATATTTTGTTGAGGATCTTTGCATCTGTGTTTATCAGGAATATTGGCCTGTAATTTTCTTTTTTTGTGCTATCTCTGTCTGCTTTTGGTGTCAGGGTGATATGTGCCTCATAGAAACTGGGAATGTTTCTGTTTCTTCAATTTCCTGAAAAAGCTTGAAAGGGACTGCCAATAGGTCCTCTTTTAAGGTTTCAAAGAATTTACTAGTGAATGCATCTGGACCTGGGATTTTGTTTTGGGGAAGACTTTTGATTACCATTTCAATTTCCTTGATAGTGACAGGTCTATTCAGATATTACAATTCTTCTTGGTTCAATCTTGGCAGGTTATAGGAATCCAGGAATTTATCCATTTCTTCTAGGTTCTCTTGTTTCATGGGATATAGATTCTCAAATTAATCTCTGATCATCTTTTGAATTTCTGTGGTTTCTGTTGCAATGCCTCCATTTAATTTCTGATTACATTTATTAGAGTTCTTTCTCTCTTTTTGTGAGTCTTGCTAGTGGTTTATCAATCTACTTAATTATTTTGAAGAACTAGCTCTTGGTTTCATTGATCTTTTGCATTGTCTTTTGGGAATCCAGATCATTGATTTCTGTTCTTAGTTTTATTATTTCTTTCCTCCTTCCTGGTTTGGGCTCCTTTCATCGGTCATTTTCTTAGGTCTGAAGCTGTGAAGTCAAGTTACTTATGTAGATAATTTCTTCCTTCCTGATAAATGCTTACAAAGCTATAAACTTTCCCCTTAACACTGATTTAGATGTGTTTCACAAGTTTTGATAGGTCATGTCCTCATTCTCATTTGTTTACAAGACTCTGGTTTTCTTCCTTGATTTTCTTTGTAACTCACTGGTTGCTCAGCATTGAGCTGTTTAACTTCCAGGTGTTTGATTTGATTCTCTGTCTCTGTGTGTGATTAATGTCTATTTTCAGTGCATTATGGTCTGAAAAGATAATTGATGTAATTTATATCTTCTTGATTCTATTGATAATCTTTAAGTTCCAGCGTTTGTTCTATTTTATTCCACGTGCATTGGAGAAGAATGTGTATTCGGTTTGGGGGGAATGAAAAACCCTGACTATATCTATTAGCCCTCTCCCACTCCTTTTTCAGAGCTAGTACTTCCTTGCTGAATTTTTGTTTCATTGATCTATCAAGAGGTAACATGCAGTATTGAAGTCTCCAACCACAATTGTGTTGCTACCAATGTCATTCCTGAAGTCTATTAGCAATTGTTTTAAGTATTTTTGCTGGCCCCTCATTGGGTGCTATATGTTTAGGACTATAAATTCTTCCTGATGTATATGTCACTTGATAATTAAAAATGGTCTTTGTTGACACTTCTACTCTTTTCAGCCTGAAATCTATGTTGTCTTATACTGGTATAGCCACCCCAACTTTTCTGAGAGAGTTGTTTGCATAAAGGATTGTTTTCCATACTTTGACTTTGAGCCTGTATTTGCTCCAACTGTTCAAATGTGTTTTGGAGACAGCAGAATGTTGTATTCAGTTTCTTAATCCTTTTTGCCACTCTTAATCGGTGTGTTTAGACTACTGACATAGAGAGAGATTATTGTCATGGGGTTTTGTGCCATCTTTCTGTAGAAGTTTGTTGTGTTTGTGGGGTTTGTCTTGTCTTACAGTAGCCCCTTCAGTCCTTCTTTTAAGGTTGAGTCTATGAAGTTCCTGAGCTGCTATTTATCCATAAAGTAATGTATCATCCCTTTGAATTTGATTGAAAGTTTAGCTAGATAGAGTATTCTTGGTGAGGTATTTATTTTATTGAGTTTTTTCACTATATCTCACCACTGTCTTTGGGGCTGAATAGTTTCATCTGATAAGTCTTCTCTAAATCTAAGGGATGCTCTTTTGTATATGATTTCCTTCCTTAACCTTGTTGCTTGCAGTATTGTGTCTCTATAATATTCATTGTTCTGATTATGATATGTCTTTTTATTCGGGTCTCTTATAGCTGGTACCCTTTGGGCTTCTTGGATCTGGATTCCTGCATTCTCTAGCTCTGGGTACTTCTCAGCATTGATGACTTTAACTGTTACTTCCTCAATGGGGTTGTCCTTCTGGTAGTCTGATGATTCTTATGCTATTCCTCTTGAATTCATACCCTAGGTTTCTTATTCGCCCTTGAGTTATTTTGAGATCTTTTCCCATTATATGCTGTTGCTTGTATGCTTTCTGCAGCTCATCTCCAAGCTCACTGATTCTGTCTTCGGCTGTTGTCATTCTACTGTTGAGGGCACACACTGAGTTTTCTATTTAATCTACCAAATTCTTTAATCGTGACACTTCTGTGTATAGCTTTCTTATTTTTACTCTCATTTCATTCTGTATTTTATTGACTGACCATTCCACTGTTTCTTTCACTTTCTCCTGTATTTTATTGGCTGTCCATTACAGCTGGGTGAATCTGATACAGCAGAAACAGAAGCGTGGAGCACCAGATTAATTTAGTTTTTCACTTTAATCTTGCCCATGGAACAGGTAGCCAATCAGCATAGATAATGGGATGGCTGGGGGGGGGGTGGATTATAGCAGAGGATTAAAGGAAGCCCCCAACCCCAGCTCTCACTTTTCTTCTGGCTCTCTTTCCATACTTGCATCTTGCTTTCTTCACCAACTGCGGGATAGGTAAGGCTGCACACCAGACAGATGGTCAAGTATAGGTAGGCCACATAGCCCCAGAATACAGGTAGGGCTCAGATGCATGGGAAAGCTCAGATTCAGGCAGGGCTTGGATGCCCAGGTAGTGATACAGTGCTGAGCACAAGAGTGTCTCTCACAGACACACACACACACACACATACCCATAGTGATACAGTGCTGAGCACAGGAGTGTCTCTCACACACACACACACACACACACACAACCATAGTGATACAGTGCTGAGCACAGAAGTGTCTCACACACACACACACACACACACACACATACCCATAGTGATACAGTGCTGAGCACAGGAGTCTCTCTCTCTCTCTCTCTCTCTCTCTCTCTCTCTCTCTCACACACACACACACACACACACACACACACACACACAAACATACCCATGGTCATGGCTTCAAATGAGGAAAGCCAGGACAGGACAACAGGACCTGCTAGGGTACTGTGTTGCTGGAGACCCAGCAACTGGTACAGAGCATGTGGCCATGGCTGGATACTGAGGAAAGCAAACTTGGAATAGAGAGAGTGACGCAGTGACAGGACCTGGCCGTTCCTCTCAGGAGACAAGTAGACTGTGTGGGAGGAAACAGAGAGGTGATTCACTGGACAGGGCAGGACCCGTGATGTCGCTCAGAGCTAAAGGAGAGGCCTGGACATCTTGGGGGGAGGGGACCCAGACCCTTCTACCTTATCAGTACAATAAACTCTGTTTATATTTTGAGTTTTGTATGCAAATCTTTCATACAAATCTTAAGAACCCACCAGAGCAGGAAAATCCACTTTCGCACTAACAATTCAAAGAGGAAAAAGAATAAGTACTTTGCTAGAAAAAAATAGCAGAAGTTATTTTTTATTGTGGTATCACTGTATCACTGTCATCCCATTGCTCATTGATTTGCTCAAGTGGGCACCAGTAACGTCTCTATTGTGAGACTTGTTGTTACTGTTTTTGGCATATCGAATATGCCAGGGGTAGCTTGCCAGGCTTTGCCGTGTAGGCGAGATACTCTTGGTAGCTTGCCAGGCTCTCCGAGAGGGGCAGAGGAATCAAATCTGGGTCAGCCTCATGCAAGGCAAATGCCCTACCCGCTGTGCTATCGCTTCACTTAATGATAAGCTACAAAAAATAAAGATCACCTAAATTCTCATCTAATCTAAGACGGAAAAGAAGCTCGTGCAGAAAAGCAAACCAAGGCAGGCCTCAGCTGACAGCACTTTTGGGAAAGGGAAGCTGAGACCCGTGAAGACCCGTTTCTGTGGGGATTCAGACCTTTTATTGTGGTAGAAAAAATAATAAATTGTGATAATTTTTGTCCCAAACTCAGTTTTGCCTCCGATTAGATTTGTGACCTTTCACAGAATAATGAATGGAACTTGGTGGTTTCTAAAGTTCTTCAGACTTTCTCTTTATAAGTTATCATTTATTCATAATGTCAAGCATTATATATCTATATGTATGTATGTTTTATTATCTTTACTTTTAAAGGAAAATATTTCCTTTGCCACTCCAATTTTCTCAATTATGAAATGGAATGATAATAATTTCCTACTCACTATTCAACCTTATAAAGTGGTTGATTGTTTCTAAAACTAACTTGGAAAATATAAAATACTGTCACAAATACCTGACATATTCACATGCACAAGAATATACATATATAGAGGCTGGAGCCATAGCACAGTAGGTAGGGCATTTGCCTTGCACACAGCCAACCCGGGTTCGATTTCTAGCATCCTATATGGTCCCCTGAGCAATGCCAGGAGTAATTCCTGAGTGCTGAGCCAGGAGTAACCTCTGTGCATGTGACCCAAAAAGCAAAAAAAATAAAAAATAAAAAAGAATATACATATATGTTCCAGAACTGTTTGTTCATCTTATTATCTCAGAGAGATATATAGATAGATTGTTTACCTGAAAATATATAAGGTGCCAGATGACCAGATTAATGGTTAATCTAATGCTATTCCCAAGTTGTGTGGGTATGTTTGTGTGCAATCTCACATGCAAAAGTTATAATTATATCAATTCAAATATAATGTAATATTGCCATTTAGAATAATAAACAGTATGATCCTTGATAATTTGCCTCTCTTATTCACCTCTCTATGTTCAATAGCAATGTATGTTGGAGGAATATCTCTTGTCTTAAAAATCACACTCATTTTTTCTTTATACTCTGTCTTCACTTCACTGTTGTAATATTAAAGGGATTTGCTGGAGTTCATTATGAGTTAAAATGATCTGTGCATAGAAAACAATATATTAGTGTTGAAAATATACATTTCCTATACAATATTTTAACATTTTATTTCATTTTTGAACCCTGAAATCTTTTAATGTGTAAACTGCAAAGGTCTGATTTCACTGCCGTTTGAAACCAGGGAGTTGAGAGACGCAGTGATGGGTAAAAAGAGCTTTGTTGGCAAGAAGTTGGTAGGATGAAGATGGCAATTCATGTTCTCAAAATAATCACCGTATCCCAGCAGGACCTCAGTTTGATCTCCCACAGTTTTATGTTCCCCTGTGCAATACGAGAAGTGGTTCCTGATCACATAGTCAGGTGTAAACTCTGAACTCTTCCAGCTGTGTCTCAAAACAAGCAGGAAGGGAGAGAGAGAGAGCGAGCAAGAGAGAGAGAGACAGAGAGAGACAGAGACAGAGACAGAGAGAAAGGGAAAGAGAAAAGAGTGAAAGAAAGAAAAAGAAAGAGATAGTGAGATTTAAAGAGATAGAACAGATTTTATGAGAAAGAGAATAATGGACTTGTTAGAGTGAATTACAGACTGCTGAGTACCAAAATTTATTTCTTTATATTTGCAAACTAAACAAAGTAAGGATCAGACAAAATAAGGGAGAATGTCTTTATTTTCAGGCTTTGGCTGAAGTGTAAAATGATGACATATTATCCTTATCTTTTAGACTTGGGGACAAGGACCCAAATACTGATATTGAACATTACATAATAATAAACTTCGACTCAGTTTCAAATCTACTATTTTTGTTTAGTTTCCTAACTTGTATCACTTGTATCACTTGTCATCTGTTACTCATCGATTTGCTTGAGTGGGCACCAGTAATGTCTCCATTTGTCCCTGTTGCGTGCTAGTGTAGCCCAATGGTGTCTGTTCGTTCCAGAAACATGAAGAGCATCAAACCATTTGTTCAGCATCTTGACGAAGAAGTCAGATCATCTCGTAGGTGGGTGGCCAGGCATTCTTTTGACATCTGGTGGAACCCAGTTGGTAACAGCTCTAGTCCAATGGTTGTCTCAAAATCACATTACATGTCCAGCCCATCTGATTTTTGACTCCTTGGCAAACAAGTCAGTGTCCTTGATTCTTGATCGCCAATGGAAGTCAGAACTTCAGATTCCTTCTTTCACTTGAATGAAACTTGGTACTCCAAGCATAGCTCTTTCAATTCCTCTTTGGAAGACCCGAATAGCAATAGTGTTCTTATCCTGTTTTCATAGGGCCCAGGTCTCTGAGGCATATGTTAGTGCAGGAAGAATGATGGAATCAAAAAGATGTGCCCAGAGGCCAGAGATTCTTCGTCCTCTTAACAATTTCTTCGACGCTCTTGAAAGCGTTCCACGCTTCTCTCTTCCTCCTGCACAACTCTGGTGCCAAGTCATTCGTCATGTTGAGTTCTCGACCTAGGTACACGTAGCTGTTGCATTCAGAGCTATTCATTCCATTAAGAGCAAATGAAACATCAGGAACTAGTCCGTTTCTCATGAACATTGTCTTCATGAGATTCGGCTGCAGTCTGACCTTTCCACACTCATGGTCGAAGTCAGCCAGCATTCGTGTCGCTTGGCTAATGTTTGGTGTTATTAGAATGATGAAGAGGTAGTGTAGTTGCCGACTGCCTATTTTCACTCCCATTCCTTCCCATTCTAGTTGTTGCATGATGTTCACGAGGGTGGCACTGTAGAGTTTCGGTAAAATGGTGTCGTACTGTTGAGCCCCTCTCTTTACGTTGATGATCACTTCTTTGTAGAATGGTGAGATCCTGTGGTGAACCTGTAATACAGCTCATGGAGGATTCTGATGTACTGAGTTTGAATGCCCTGTTTGGCTAGGGCTTCCATGACTGCTTCAGTCTCAACAGAATCAAAGGCCTTCTTTAAATCAATGAATGTTAGACAGAGCGGCTTCTTGAACTCTCGAAACCTCAATGAGCTTGGTCACCGTGTGGATATGGTTGATCATGCTGAATCCTTTTCAGAACCCGGCTTGCTCACATAGTTGTCTTTCATCTAGTGTTCTGCCAATCCTATTCAGGATGACCCAAGTGAACAGTTTGTAGACGATTGACAACAGGCAGATCGGGCCATAGTTGTCAATGTCGTGGATGTCTCCCTTCTTGTACAACAGAATGGTCCTGGTGGTTTTCTATTGGGATGGAACCTTGCATTCAGACAGGTAGCATGTGAAGAGCTGAGTCAGTATATTGACGAATACTGGCGGCAGATTCTTCAGGTGTTGGAGTCTGACCTTGTCTGGACCGGGTGTTTTACCACTTCTTTACCGACAAAATGGCGTGTTGGATTTCGGAAGGGAGTACGCTGGGAATGACATATCAACCCTGCAGAATTTGGTGTGGACATGGCTATCAAAGAGATCTGAGTAGAAGTCGTAGATAAACCTTTACATTGCCCTTCTGGAAGATGTTATAGATCCATCAGGATGTCGGAGTGCAGTCATCTTGGTCTCATAATTGGTGAAGGACAGGCGGGCACTGTGAATACTTTTCCTGGCTTTTGCCACATCGGCTAACACTGCTGCTCTTCTCTCTCTCTCTCTCTCTCTCTCTCTCTCTCTTTTCTCTCTCTTTTTCTTTTTGGGTCACACCTGTCAATGCTCAGGGGTTACTCCTGGCTCTGGACTCAGGAATTACTCCTGGCAGTTTTCAGGGGATGTTATGGGATGCTGGGAATCAAACCCAGGTTGTACACATGCAAGGCAAACGCCCTACCCGCTGTACTATCGCTCCAGTCCCTGCTCTTCTCTCTTTGAGGTCTTCCTTTATCTCTTCTCTGCACAGCTTTGCGAGCTCAGATGTTAGCTTGGGATTGCCTGAGGCTTGCACCAAACCACGTTGGCAAATGAACTCAAGAGTTTCCAAAGACAGGTGTCTTTTTGTGGCTTTCTCACTCTTGGCATTCCTCGCACAGTCATGGATGTGCTGAACCAGTTGATCATATTCCTCATCAATGTTGTCAATGACAGCATCTTCCCATATTGCCACAATAGTGCCAAAGAGCTCCCAGTTGGTGGTCATTCTGGGAGTTCTCTTCTTAAACTTTGCAACCCTTTTTTCCCACTCTGTGAAGTAGAATTTCACATGAAGGAGACGGTGGTCTGATCCCGTTTGGAATTTTGGGACAGCAGCGACATCAGTCAGGCAAAACTGTTGATTGAATATGATTCGGTCAACTTCATTGTGGAACTGTCCACCAGGAGACTCCCATGTCCAATGTTTAGATTCGACCTTCTGAAACTGCAAGTTGCCATGGATGGTCTTGGTTGACCTGATTAACTCAGACAGTCTCTCACCCTGTTCGTTCCATTCTAGGCCATGGGTCCCAATGTGGAGTTCTCTGGGTGACCTTCTTGGTCCTATCTTGGCATTTAAATCACTGGCAATGACCTTGTAGAAGTTGTGGTCTTCTTTATAGACCTTCTCCAGCTTTATGTAAAACTCCTCCATTTCTTCTACATTGTAGTTGGATGTTGGTGTGTAGATAACGAAGATAGAAACTGCAGGCAATGAGCCACATCTATTCAAATGTAAGCGTCCAATTTGGGTTGTTAGGCATTCAAATGAATCGATGCTCATGGCCAAGTTTGTGTTGATGAGGACACTGACATCACCGATGCCTCTGCTGTCGCATATTCCCAGGAGCAG
This sequence comes from Sorex araneus, assembly GCF_027595985.1. Lineage (NCBI taxonomy): Eukaryota > Metazoa > Chordata > Mammalia > Eulipotyphla > Soricidae > Sorex > Sorex araneus. The sequence goes on along the minus strand of NC_073307.1, from coordinate 71,454,958 downwards.
TTCTTCTCCAGTGAAAATGACATGATGTGATCGATGCCTTCTCATCTCAGTCAATCCAATGACATCATACTTGATCTTCTGTGCTTGCACTATCAGGTCCTTGATGGATGCTTCTGATGCCAGCGTACATGCATTAAAAGTGCTGACAGTCATTTTAGTCCTTCTTCATTTTGGCAATCTAGTTCAGCCCTGAGATTTTAGCAGCCTCTCCTTGTTCGTCCTTCTCAATGCTGCCGTATTGGGGGCTCTTCCAAAGTCAGGGGAATGAGGTCCATTATTCTTACTGTTTTTGGTGTATCAAATATACCATGGGTAGCTTACCAGGCTCTGCCATGCAGGTGGGATACTCTCGCTAGCTCACTGGACTCTCTGAGAGGGACAAAGACTTTTGGAATGGCCTCTAATAACCTTTATAGGTGCTTCCAGTCTACTGAAAGCAAGCTTTCAGTTGACTGGCATCTTGTAATGATCTGCACATTGACAAACATGCCACACACCTTGTGCATGGACATGCTGCTCACGTACAGAAAGTACTGGCCAGATGGATACAGTCTGGCCCTGCACCTACCTGCATCTCTGGGCAGCACCTGTTGGTTCATTCTTCACCGGTTGGCACCATTGCCACCCCCTTCCCATGATGATGCAGTGAACCATGGAGGGGGTAGTTTCCTAGCACCTAAAAGAATGTGGCACAGAATAGTGATCATTAAATGTTCTCAGTTAATTAGTCATTAACGATTTTTTTCTATTAATGAATTAAGTGAAGAGGGTCCCTGGACTAGCACAAGACTGATAGAAACATTTCAAAAGGAAACAGGCCCAAATAAATTAGGAGATGAGAACCAGAAAGTACAGGAGTTAAGGCATTAAGACACTTGCCTTGCATACGACAGAGCTGAGTTTGATCTCCCACACTACAATATGGTCCCTTGTGCCACACCAGGAGTGGTTCCTGGCCACAGAGACAGGTGTAAACTCTAAACACTTCCTGCTGCGACCCAAAACAAGAAGGAGAGCGAGAGAGAGAGAGAGAGAGAGAGAGAGAGAGAGAGAGAGAGAGAGATGAGTGAAAGAAAAAGAATAGTGAGGAGAGGAGAAAAAGAAAATAAAAAGAGAGTGAAAGAAGGAAATATAGATAATCTATATGACTTAGGCCTGGAAAAGTGACTTTGGATTAAATGTTAGGCCTGGGCTAGTTCCTTCCTGTGTCATGATATTATCAGTATCCTATGAATAAACATCTTTGCTGAATTGCTATAAGTTAACATGTAGAAATTGTTTATGAGAACTGAAATACCCTGGAAGGGCATCCACAGCAGTTTGTCTCAAATTATGTTTCCCTGGGAGATTTATGATCTCAGTCAGTCCCATGCTGAACAGTATTAATTTTGTAACTGTGTCAAACCCTTATTCTCAAAATAAGCTATTGATTGCTCACCAGACAACTTAATATAAGATTCTTGTTAAGCTATTTCACTTTATGTTTCTGTTTGTATTGCTATTAGTGTAGCCTACATAGGGTATCCTCTTCATAAAACTCAAGGAATTTTATTTAAGATATTTAGATGTGAAAAAGAACACACATATATGACTTTTTTGTTTGATACCTTTCAAAACTTTGGAAATTATTAAAAATAAAATGACAGCCCTTTGGACCCTGCTGCGGAGCGAGCATGATGGAAGAGCCCAAGGAAGCGCTCTTGGACTCCAAACAGCCCACTGAACTAATTCCGGCATGGGACCAGAGACCCCACGGTGCGCTGAAACAGTGGGAGCTGGGCATCCCCCAATTCTTTTAACCTCTCTCTCTCCACACCTCCCCCCTGAGCACAGCGCAGGATCCGCGGTTTTCCTGAGCGCAAAATGGAGACGGCGATCCAGCTGAAACGGGAGGCGCGCGCGCCTGCGGGAGGCCCCAGGGGGCGGGGGCGGCGACCCCCGCCCACAGCAGATAGATACTTAAACCCACCTCCCCCACGTGCGCTTCCCTTTGGACCCTGCTGCGGAGCGAGCATGATGGAAGAGCCCAAGGAAGCGCTCTTGGACTCCAAACAGCCCACTGAACTAATTCCGGCATGGGACCAGAGAACCCACGGTGCGCTGAAACAGTGGGACCCGGGCATCCCCCAATTCTTTTAACCTCTCTCTCTCTCCACACCTCCCCCCTGAGCACAGCGCAGGATCCGCGGTTTTCCTGAGCGCAAAATGGAGACGCCGAGCCTCTCTCTAGGCTTCTCCATCTTATGAGCACCATAAAAGGGTAAAAGTTTGTAGTGATGTTATTTCTGGTTGTACTTTCCCTGGACTCTATACAGAAACCCAAAACCGCGCGGCCGCTGTCGCGGCCGCGCGACCTAATGTCATCTTAGCATCAGCAATATGTAATATGTCCCTTTTTAATGGGTCGGACTTTTGTGGGAGATCCTAACAAGAATAGTAAGTCTGTTGCTGAAATATTGAAGGCAATCAAAGTGGTAGCCATCTCTCTAGACTGAACTAAGCTATATCCCCACGCCGGCTGAGAAGAAATATCCTTCTTTCTCGGGAAGAAACGCGGCGTGGTGTCAAACATAGTGTGATGTCCATTAAGCAAACAGACCTGGTGGCGTGGGAATGGGATATAAGGGGAAAAATTATGTACATGGAACAGTGGGACGCTGGTGGAATCTCGAGCCGGAGCCGATACCAGCGCAAGCCCTTCGGTTCCAGAAACTGCTTGCAGAAACTCTACTAGTCTATCAACTAAGCCAGAGCCCCACGCCTGCTGATGACGGGAAATAACCATCCTTTTCGGTTTTTTTTCCCCTTGTCAGGCAGCGTGGCGATTACCAAACAGGCGTGAACTCGGTGGCGCGGGGCAAGGGGGAAAAAGAAAAGTTATGTAACAAACAGCGGGACTTAATATCTCTATATTCTTAGCAGTGGAGAACTATCAAATGCCTCCTTGGCAATAGGACTGCTTTCCTTTTTTGGGGGAAACCCCAACAACGGTAGTGAGTTGTGTGTTGAAACATGGAATGTAATCGAGATAAGGCATAAACGAAGTGGAACTTATCATGTACAAGGGTGGGGACTGGGGAGGTGGGAGGGGGTGGCAGGTATACTGGGGGGGTTGGTGATGGGAGATGGGCACTGGTGAAGGGAAGGGTGTTTGAGAATTGTATAACCGACATAATCCTGAGAACTATGTAACCCTCCACATGGTGATTCAATAAAATTATTTAAAAAAAAATAAAAATAAAAATAAAATGACAACTTAAAAACTTCTTTAGCTATGTTTCGATAACCATGAGTGCAAGTCAAGAGATGTAATGAATCAAGCAACAAGTCAGCAGGTTGGAAGATGGCAGACTCCTGTATTCAAAGCAAGCACTTTGCGTACACACTCACAAAAAGCAACTTTTATAGAGTAAGAGAGAAGTATATTCTTAGAAAGTGTGGGTTATAAATTGGCTTGTACCAGAGTGATTAATAAATTCCCTCATAGTGTGATGCATATTCCCCAAGCCCCAGTGAACTGATGATCCTCTGAGGCACGCTTTCAATGTATTCACAAAGATTAAGATCCATCTTGATACAGTGCAAGTGGAAGAAGGGTGAAGCATAAGGTGAATTTATTTGTCACCTTAAATCTTTTTTTTTTTAATTTTAATTAATTTATTTATTTTTAATTCGTGAATCACCCTGAGGGCACATTTACAGATTTATACACTTTTGTGCTTATGCTTCCCTCATACAAAGTTCTGGAACCCATCCCTTCACCAGTGCCCATTCTCCACCACCAGTAAACCCAGCATCCCTCCCACCCTCCCCGATCCCATCTCCCCCCACCCCACCCTGCCACTGTGGCAGGGCATTCCCTTCTGTTCTCTCTCTCTAATTAGCTGTTGTGGTTTGCAATAAAGGTGTTGAGTGGCCACTGTGCTCAGTCTCTAGCCCTCATTCAGCCAGCAACTCCCTTCCCCCATATGGCCTTCGACTACATTATAGTTGGTGATCCCTTCTCTGAGTTGCCCTTTCCCCAGAATGTGAGGCCAGCCTCCAAGCCATGGAGTCAACCTCCTAGTACTTATTTCTACAATTCTTGGGTGTTAGTCTCCCACTCTGTTATTCTATATACCCTAGATGAGTGCAATCTTTCTATGTCTGTCTCTCTCTTTCTGACTCATTTCACTCAGCATGAAACTTTTCATGCCCATCCACTTAAATACAAAATTCGTGACCTCCTTTTTTCTGACAGCTGCATAGTATTCCATTGTATAGATGTACCAAAGTTTCCTCAGCCAGTCATCTGTTCTAGGGCATTCGGGTTTTTTCCAGATTCTGGCTATTGTAAATAGTGCTGCGATGAACATACATGTGCAGATGTTGTTTCGATTATACTTTTTTGCCTCTCTGGGATATATTCCCAGCAGTGGTATTGCTGGGTCAAATGGGAGCTCAACCTCTAATTTTTTGAGAGTCGTCCATATTGTTTTCCAGAAGGGCTGAACCAGTCGGCATTCCCACCAGCAGTGTAGAAGGGTCCCTTTCTCCCCACATCCTCTCCAATAGTGGTTGCTTTTGTTCTTTTGGATGTGTGCTAGTCTCTGTGGCGTGAGGTGGTATCTCGTGGTTGTTTTGATCTGCATCTCTCTGATGATTAGTGATGTAGAGCACTTTTTCATGTGCCTTTTGGCCATTCGTATTTCTTCCTTGGTAAAGTTTCTGTTCATTTCTTTGCCCCATTTTTTGATGGGGTTGGATGTTTTCTTCTTGTAGAGTTCAACCAATGCTTTATATACCATTGATATCAACCCCTTATCTGATGGGTATTGTGTAAATATCCTTTCCCATTCTGTGGATAGTCTTTGGATTCTGGTCACTGTGTCTTTTGCGGTGCAGAAGCTTTTTAGTTTAATGTAGTCCCATTTGTTGATCTCTGTTTTTACTAGATTGCTTAGTTCTGTGTCACCTTTGAAGATACCTTTATCTTCAATATCGTGGAGGGTTTTGCCGACCTTGTCTTCAATGTACCTTATGGTTTGTGGTCGAATGTTGAGGTCTTTAATCCATTTTGATCTGACTTTTGTGCATGGTGTCAGGTCAAGGTCTAAGCCCATTTTTTTGCATGTAGTTGTCCAGTTGTTCCAGCACCATTTGTTGAAGAGACTTTCCTTGTTCCACTTCACATCTCTTGCTCCCTTATCAAAGATTAGATGATCATACATTTGGGGTTGTGTGTAGGGATATTCCACCCTGTTCCATTGTTCTACGGCTCTGCCTTTGTTCCAGTACCATGCTGTTTTAATTGTTACTGCTTTGTAGTAGAGTTTGAGGTTGGGGAGGGTGATGCCTCCCATCATCTTTTTCCCAAGAATTGTTTTAGCTATCCGTGGGCGTTTGTTGTTCCATATGAATTTTAGGATTGCTTGATCCATTTCTTTGAAGAATGGCATGGGTATACTTATAGGGATCGCGTTGAATCTGTATAATGCTTTGGGGAGTATTGTCATTTTGACAATATTGATTCTCCCTATCCATGAGCAAGGTATATGTTTCCATTTTCTCATGTCTTCTTTTATTTCATGGAGTAGCGTTTTATAGTTTTCTTTGTAGAGGTCTTTTACATCCTTGGTTAAGCTGATTCCGAGGTACTTGATTTTCTGGGGCACGATTGTGAATGGGATTGCTTTTTTCGTGTCCCTTTCCTCTGCCTCATTGTTTGTATATAGGAAAGCCATGGATTTTTGGGTATTGATTTTGTAGCCTGCAACTTTACTGTATAAGTCTATTGTTTCTAAGAGTTTCTTAGTAGAGGCTTTGGGCTCCTCTAGATATAGTATCATATCATCTGCAAATAGTGAGAGTTTGATTTCTTCCTTTCCTATCTGGATGCCCTTGATCTCTTTTTCTTGTCTAACAGCTATCGCAAGTACTTCCAGTACTATATTGAAGAGAAGTGGTGAGAGTGGGCATCCTTGTCTTGTGCCTGATCTTAGAGGAAAGGCCCTTAGTTTTTCTCCATTGTGAATAATGCTTGCCGTAGGCTTGTGGTAGATGGCTTCGACTATCTTGAGGAAAGTTCCTCCAAAACCCATTTTGGTGAGAGTTTTCATCATGAATGGATGTTGAATCTTGTCGAATGCTTTCTCTGCATCTATTGATATGATCATATGGTTTTTATCTTTACTTTTGTTGATATGATGGATTATGTTGATCGATTTCCGGATGTTAAACCATCCCTGCATCCCCAGGATGAATCCCACTTGGTCATGGTGTATGATCTTCTTGATGAGTTGTTGGATCCTATTTGATAGTATTTTGTTGAGGATCTTCGCATCGGTGTTCATCAGGGATATTGGTCTATAATTTTCTTTCTTAGTGTCACCTTAAATCTTGCCCAAGGGACAGGTAGCCAATAGAAATAGAAAATGAGATGACTGGGGCTGGGAGATGGCAGCAGATTAAAAGGGGCCTTGAGCCCTTCCAGCTCTTCCTCTCTCTTCTCTCCCTTTCCTCACTCTTCTCTCTTCCCTCTGTCTTCACATTTTCTTTCTGTTCTCTCTCCTCTCTCTTCACAGACACACAGAAGGCTGCAGGTTCTTATAGGGCTCATGCCCACACACGGAAAATAGCTGAGAGCAGGCAGGCCTCAGAGAACCAGACTGGCAGTCTACAGCAAGGAAAGCTCCAATTCGGTCAGGGCTCTCGGATGCCCAGGTAGGGATAAATACTGAGCACAGGAATCTCATGCTTGTGTATCCTGGCCTTGGCCAGGAGACTAAGGAAAGTCAGAAAAGGACAAGAGAAAGTACTGGGGTGCATTTGAGAGAAGCCCAGCTACAAATACACACCTCGGGTGTCTCATCCACAAGCAAGAGGTGGCAGGCTGGAGACCTAAGGAAAGCCAGGACAAGAAGGCTGGACACCATTGAAATATAGACCAGGGAAGGTCCAGGGACATGATTTTAGATTAGAAAAGTGTATACTGGACAGAGAATGACAAAGACCTGGTTCTCATGCACTGGAGGCAATAGACTGAGTGGGACAGAACTGGTAGGTTGAACCCAGGACATAACCGGACAGTACTAGTGACATCATTCATGGGTAAAGGAGAGGCCTGGGCATTCGGGGAGAGACCAGGATCTATCTACTTAAGCTCATACAATAAACTCTGACTTCTTAATCTTCTGAGTTTTGCATGCAAATATTTTATACTATTCCCAAGAACCCATCAGTGTAGGAAAATCTACTTTCATGCTAACAATCTGATTAAAATTTCTGTCCTCTATCCTTTAGGATAAAATAAGGGAAATATTCTTAATATTTTCAAGCATCCTTGCCAGTGTAAATTTTCTGGTTTCTAATATTGCTTCTAGCTCCTGATTTCTTTTTCTTTTACCTTTCTTCATTCCCCTGCCCCAGGATTGTCCAGTATCCCTCACCTATTATAAGCACTCTAAAGACGGGCTTTCTGTTATCTCTCTTCATTTTCCTCCTATTGTCCTTTGAATTCAATAGCATTCTGATTCCACCTGGAAAATTTAGAGTTGGGCACAAAGTTGTTGTGCCTCCAGTAGCCACCTTTAAGTCAGAAATGTAATCACTAGGATTACACTGGACACAGAAGAAATTATAGACTAATCTGACTAGAAAGGCAGAAGACTGATTATCACTTCTTGGTATTGATGGTTTTAAGTTTATTATTATTATTATTATTATTATTGTTTATTGAGCTGCTGGAGCTGTTAAGATTGTTTTAAGTCTTTGGCCATCAAATGAACTGCCTGAGTTACTAATTCACATTGACCTTAATTTTCATCCTTTACTTTTTCTTTAGAGATTGTTATACAGCACTTTCTCATCAAGACATTTCTACAGGGGGTGGCTGGAAATTACTTAAGAATAAGTGCTTAATTTGTTTAAGAATAAGCACTTAAATAATTCCTCTACACACAAAAACTACCAGTTAGATAAAAAATAAAAATTTGAAAAAATAAAATCCTCATCTTCTAAAAAAATTTTTTTAAACCAAAGTCTATTTTGTTTTATTTTGTTTTTCTCCATTTTTATCACGTTTTTCTAGCAGAGCATTCACTGCTTCTGACATTTTAGCCTGCCCCAAATCCCAGAACAGATGGTCCCTTCAGGGAAGCTCAGTAAACGCTGGATGCTTGGATGACCATCCAAGCTTGGAGATGCTTAGCCTCTCCCTCCCTCGGGAGGCCTCAGATGACAAGTGGTCAAACCAGTTTTCCTTTTCTCTCAGGGTCCTTGATCCATCCAGTAGCAGCCGGTTCCAGAGAGGGTAGAGACCCTTTGCAGTTGGGTTGAGCGTCGGTCTCCGGCCCCGCAGGCGCCGGTCGGGTGTGAGAGTGATATGCCGTGTCTCCAATCAGAGAGCAGTTTTCTTTCCGATTCCGCCCCCTCTTTCTCCCGGCCCCAATAACCGCCTGGATAGGTGGGTTCCCACCCAGCACCCGGGGGGTGGGGCCTCCTCCGAGCGAGGTTTTGCAGAGGGGCGGCCGGGGCTTTGCAGCTGCTGCGGAAACCTGTAGGACAAGGTGTGGCCGTACCGCGGCGAGCAGGAGCTGGGAGCAGGTAGGAGGCATCCTCTCTGCAGGGAGAGCCGAGAGGCTCGTTCTCGGCTGCTGCCGCCCCCGCGCCCCGCCCAGTCATCTCCCAGACCCTGCGGTTCACCCGGGGAATCGCCCTCCCCGCCATCTCTCAGAGCCCTGTGGTCCATCCTGGGAATCGCTCCGGAAGGTCGCGACTGGAGGGATGCGGGATGCGGGTACCGGGCAGGAGGGGTGCGGCCGGCTGCGGCCGGGTACCGGGCAGGAGGGATGCGGCCGGCTGCGGCCGGGTACCGGGCAGGAGGGATGCGGCCGGCTGCGGCCGGGTACCGGGCAGGAGGGATGCGGCCGGCTGCGGCCGGGTACCGGGCAGGAGGGATTGCGGCCGGCTGCGGCCGGGTACCGGGCAGGAGGGATTGCGGCCGGCTGCGGCCGGGTACCGGGCAGGAGGGATGCGGCCGGCTGCGGCCGGGTACCGGGCAGGAGGGATGCGGACGGCCGCGGCCAGGGACCTGGCAGGACGGGGCGGCTCCGGGAGGAGCCGAGCAAGCCCGCATCTGTGTCCCAAATTCTCAGAGGCCGTGACCGCCGCCCCCGGACTCGGGGGAGTTCCGGGAGCCCTGGCGGGGAGGGGATGTCTGGCAGAAGTGTCAGGAGCCGGGAAGCCCTAGCACGTCTGAAATCCAAAAGAGCTTTTCTTCTCTCCACGGCAGTCCGTTCTTTCTCATTTTCCCTTTACTACTTTGCACCTAGATTAGCTGGGGAAACAGACAAAAATCAAAACCCCAAATGCCTGGGAATTGCGCTGAAGGGGTGAGGGATCCCCTACCCCGGGCCTCTCGGCTAAGAATTCGTTTCGGTTCTGAGAGTTGGGTGGGGCGGTGGAATCCTTTCGGCTCGGAAGACGTTTTCCCATGTATGGCTTCGGTATCTAGAAGCAGCGTGCCCTGCTCTGCCCGCTGCAGACAGCGGAGGGCAGGTGGCGAAGGCTTCTTCCCTCCGTAAGTGGCGTTGCTTTTCGGGAACCACCTTCTAGTAGTTGGTGAAAGGTGAGCCTAGCCTTGGGGGTTCCTCTAGAGTAAAGTAATTGGGCGCCTGTGGGCTTCAGTCGCCCTCCGGAGTGACAGCATCTGGAATAATGAGGCTGGCGGAGAGATCAGCTCCTGCTGGAGCCAAATGGGTGGAAACAGAGGGAAGAACTGCAGAAAAATTAGACACCGCATCACTCTCAGGGACAGATGATACCCTGCTCTGAAAATTACTGAAAAATTGGGGCGACGGGAAATGAGAAAGATCCTTTTTCATTTATTCATGCGAAATCCAGCTTGAACCACATTTTGCATGTGCACGTCTCCAAGGTGGAGCTATATATAGCTCCTGCACATTCAGCCCTGTTTGCCTTTCGAAGCAGTCTAAAAGTGCTCAGTGGGAGGGGCTGAATAAAACCAAGATCTCTTTTGGAGTAAAAGCTGGAGAAAATGCATGCAGATTTGAGGAAATACTGCAGAAATGGTTCTGCAAATTTACACGATCACTATCTCCAAATATTACTTAAAATCTATTGTACCCCTTGGACTTCATTCATTCCCTTCATTCCCCGCCCCCAGTTTCACTGTTTTTATGGAAACTTGCTAACCCGAAATGCAATTCAGATATTGAATAAAAAATCACATATCATATCTGAGTATTTTATTAAATTCTCATAGAGAAAACTGATTAGTTTATGACTGCATCTTGGTTGTTTGATAGTCAGTTTGAGTGTTATCCTATAAGTAGCAGCATTTGGGGAACTGGGTAGAAGTAAAACTGGGCAGAGGAAGTAAAACTAAGGGATTTTTAGAACATTTAAACTTTTTTCTGTTTGTTTTTGGGCCACCCTCCGAGGTGCTCAGGACTTACTGGCGGAATACTCAGGAATCACTCCTGCAGGGCCACACAGCACAGCAGGGATCTAAGGCCGGCACCACCCTGCCCTACTACTGCGCCCCAGCCCAAACCCTTAAATATTAACAAACAAACAAACAAAAACCCCTGATATTTGACAATGATTTTCAACATTTTTATGCTGATACTTATATATATCTTTTTATAAAATTTACTGGTAGGCCTGAGATTTAAACTGTTTTACAGTTTTGAATCATATCTAAGCTTTGTGGACTGTGTTTCCTTTTTCCATTTCCTAGAATTATTTGATGAAGAAATAACTTGATATAGAATTACTTGATTATTTTTATTTTCTTAGATGAGAGACTAAGGTTTAGAGAGCACAATGTGGTTAAGGTCCTAAAAAATACATTATTTCAACCCAAATATTCCAACAATCTGCTATGAAAGATACAGCAGTTTTCCCTCAGTTTTCAGCCTCCCATATTCTGGAAAGGAAATTCTGTCAAAATTGATTCCAGCAACACTCTAGGCCACAGTTTTTCAGTGTTAATTTTATATGCATCTTTATTTACTTCTGAGTTTCTTTGGGGTGTGTGTGTGTGTGTCAGTATTCAAAGGCTCCTTCTGGCTCTGTGTTCAGGAGTGACCCCTGTGTGTCCTTGAGGAATCATATGTGATGCCAGGGATTCAGACTGGGGGTAGCAGCATGCAAGGTAAGCACTTTACCTCCTGTATTAGCTTTCTGGCTGATTTCTGAGTTTTTATTATATTACAAAGTAGTAATTGACTATAAAGATGAAACTTTTACCATTCACCAAAAAAATGAAAGAGCTCAGTAATAAATCAAAATAAAATTCATAGGTTATATGATATATTATTATATCACCTAGACATGCAATATAAGGATATAAAATGGATGACTAGATAAAGCAAATAAAAAAAGACACACCAGTTGTTATTTGCTGATAGTAATGTTACTTGACCAGAAGGGGAGGGTCATGCATGGGTGATAAGACAGGGGTGTTAGAAAAAAGAGATGGAAACCAGTTGAGCTAAGAATCTGTAACAGAAACAAACTTTTTAGACTATTTCCACCTATCTTGACCTTTCTGAATAGACTTTAGGCTCCTGCACTCTTGCCATGATTTTTAGAGTCAAAGCCCTGCATGGAAGAATTTGATGGGCTGCATGACCATGCTCTGCCTCTATGCGATAAAGATCTCTGACAGAGATGGAAAGAACAGAGATCCTAGGGCTGCAGAGACAGTATAGCTTAAGCCTCCTGAGAATTCTATTGGGGTTTAATCTGGGGTTTGATCTCAGGCACCCTTTTAAGAAAGTAGTTTAAAAGTCACCTGCTAGGAGTGATCCTGAGCTCCCGAAGCCAGGAGTAAGCCCTGAGCACTCCTGGGGGTGGCCCCCAAACCAATATTTTTCTAATCTATGTCTTAAGAATCAGATGATACTGGTATAATAACTTTTTTTTTAAAACTATCATATTTATAGCTAACTGATTTTCAAAATGAGTAACAGTACAGATCAATAGGGAAAGAATGGTCTTTTCAACAAATGATATTGGTAAAACTGGGTATCTATACACAAAACCAAGTACACAAATAAATTCAAACCTGTTTATCATACCACATAAAATTAATGTATCAGAACTTGGAATGTGTGTCAGTTGTAGAGCACCTAACTTGCATGTCTAAGGTCTGGGTTTGATTTTTGGCACTCTTTGGTTCTATAAAAACTACCAGAAGTGAACCTCTCAGCAATTCCTGCCCCCAAATCAAAATGAATTAAAGATATAAATGTAAAAGCAGATATTATGAAACTTTTTAGAAATAAATGTGTGAATCTTCTTGAGTTTATACTAAACAATAGTTTTTTTTTTTTTAAATTCTTTTATTGATTCACCATGTGGAAACTTACAAAGCTTTCAGGTTAAAGTCTCAGTTATACAATGCTCAAACACCCATCCCTTCACCAGTGCACATATTCCACCACCAAGAATCACGATATACCTCCCCCCCCACCTCCCCAGCCACCCACCCCGCATGTGTAACTGGTAAATTTCATTTTACTTTCACTTTACTTTGATTACATTCAATATTTAAACAAAAAAATTCACTATTATTGATTTGGAGTTTTTCCCCCCCTAGAGTCGATCTGCTGAAAAGAAAGCATTTGGTAATTTGTTTTCCAAGCAATAGTTTTCTTAGGTAAAACAAAAACAATAAAATCAACTGAAGAAAAAATAGGAAAAATTGAATTTTATCTAAAACTTTTTGAGTTCCAAATGGTACCATCAATAATGTCTAATACTCAGACGCTGTACATTTGATTAGGGCTTTGCTTTTAAAATATATATTAAGAACAGATGAATCAATAGTAAAAAAGAGCAAATGTACAAGTGATTAGAATAGTCTTTTCCAAAGAAGTTATACAGATGGCCAATAAAATTATTAAAAGATAATTGCCATCAGAGAAATGCAACTTAAAACCACAATGAGGGCTGGAGTCACAATGAATAGGGCAGTTTTCTTGCATTCTGATGACCAGGATTCGATTGCCAGCATCCCAACTCAATGGTTCCTTGTGCACAACCAGAGGTAGTTCTGAGGGCAGAGCCAGAACTAACCCCTGAGCATTTCTGGGTGTGGCCTGAAAAGAAAAATATAACCACTTCGTGCCTACTAGAATTTCAATAATCAAAAAGATAAAAAAATAATAAAAAAGAATTACAAGAATTAAAAGAGGTATGGTGAAATTGAACCCCCACAAAACTCTCAGTTGATGACATTGTAAAATAGGCATTCATTTTGGACATATAGAAACATACTATTACCATATAATGCAACAATTCTGAAATTTTTAGGTATTTGGTCTTCAGATACATATAGGATAAATTCAAGAAAATGCAAATATCTATCGATAGAAAACCACACAAATGTTTATAACACTATTCACAATGGCTAAAATGTGGAACCACCGAATTGCCTTTCTTTTTTAAAAAAATTTAATTTATTCTTTTATTGAATCACCATGTGGAAAGTTACAAAGCTTTCAGGTTTAAGTCTCAGTTATACAATGCTCGAACAACCATCCCTTCACCAGTGCCCATATTCCACCACCAAGAGTCACAGTATACCGCCCCCTCCCCCCTCCCCCCACTTCCCCAGCCCCCCGCCCCGCCTGTGTAACTGATAAATTTCACTTTACTTTCACTACAATATTTCAATATTGAAATTTCAATATTTCAACCAAAAACTCGCTATTATTGTTTGGAGTTTCTCCCCCCTAAAGTCGGACCTGCTGAAAAGGAAGCATTTGATAATTTGTTTTCCATTGCTGAGAATGAAGAGACATGAGTTTGAGCTGCCACACTAGCTGCCGCACGGTTTTGGATTTCTGTATTTTAGTAACTAAGTCCAGAGAAATATCTGCCACAAATTGCATCATTGCAAGCTTGTACCTCTCAGCTACTTTATATTCCACATATGAGTGCAATCTTTCTATGTCTGTCTCTTTTTTTCTGACTCATTTCACTCAACAAGATACTTACTTTTCATGTTGATCCACTTATATGCAAATTTCATGACTTCATGTTTTCTGACAGCTACATAGAATTCCATTGTGTAGGTGTACCAGAGTTTCTTTAACCAGTCATCTGTTTTTGGGCACTCTGGTTTTTTCCAGATTCTGGCTATTGTAAACAGTGCTGCAATGAACATAGAAATGCAGATGTCATTTCTACTATACCTTTTTGCCTCTCCGGGATATATTCCCAGGAGTGGTATTGCTGGGTCAAATGGAAGCTCAATTTCTAATTTTTTGAGAATCGTCCATATTTTTTTTCCAGAAGGGCTGAACCAGTCGGCATTCCCACCAGCAGAGAAGGAGAGTCCCTTTCTCCCCACATCCACGCTAATACCGGTTGCTTTTGTTTTTTGGGATGTGGGCCAGTCTCTGTGGTGCGAGATGATATCTCATTGTTGTTTTGATTTGCATCTCCCTGATGATTAGTGATATTGAACATTTTCTCATGTGCCTCTGAGCCATTCGGATTTCTTCTTTGGGAAAGTTTCTGTTCATTTCATCACCCCATGTTTTGATTGGGTCAACAGTTTTCTTCTTGTGGAATTCAACCAGTGCATTGTATATTCTTGATATCAATCCTTTATCAGATGGGTACTGCGTAAATATCCTTTCCCATTCAGTAGATTGTCTTTGTATTTTGGTCACTGTTTCTTTTGAGGTGCAGAAGCTTCTTAGTTTGAGGTAGTCCCATTTATTTATCTCTTTTTTCACTTGCTTTGCCAGTGGCGTGTTAGCTTTGAAGATACCGTTGGCTTCAATATCGTAGAGGGTTTTGCTGACCTTGTCTTCAATGTACCTTAGGGATTCTGGTCTGATGTTGAGGTCTTTAATCCATTTTCATCTGACTTTTGTACATGGTGATAGATGGAGGTCTAAGCCCATTTTTTTTTGGCATGGAGCTGTCCAGTTTTGCCAGCACAATTTGTTAAACATGCTTTCCTTGCTCCACTTCACATTTCTTGCTCCCTTATCAAAGATTAGATGATCATTTATTTGGGGGTGTGTGTCAGAGTATTCAACCCTGTTCCATTGGTCTGCAGCTCTGCCTTTGTTCCACTACCATGTTGTTTTAATTACTACTGATTTGTAGTAGAGTTTGAAGTTGGGGAGGTTGATTCCTCCCATTTTCTTTTTCCCAAGAATTGCTTTAGCTATTCGTGGGGCTTATTGTTGCATATGAATTTCAGGAGCACTTGCTCCATTTCTTTGAAGAATGTCAAGCGTATTCCTATAGGGATCGCATTGAATTTGTACAATGCTTTGGGGAGAATTGCCATTTTGACAATATTAATTCTTCCAATCCGTGAGAAGGGAATGTCTTTCCATTTCCTTGTGTCCTCTTTTATTTCCTGAAGTAGCGTTTTGTAGTTTTCATTATACAAGTCCTTTACCTCCTTAGTTAAGATGATTCCAAGGTACTTGATTTTTTGAGGCACAATTGTGAACGGGATTGCTTTTATCATGTTGCTTTCTTCTCTCTCATTATTTGCATATAGGAAAGCCATGGACTTTTGGGTATTGATTTTATAGCTTGCAACTTTACTATATGAGTCTATTGTTTCTAGGAGTTTCTTGGTAGGGATTTTAGGGTTCTCTAAGTATAGTATCATATCATCTGCGAATAGTGAGCGCTTGATTTCTTCCTTCCCTACCTGAATGCCCTTAATATCTTTTTCTTGCCTAATCGCTATTGCAAGTACTTCCAGTACTATATTGAACAGAAGTGGAGAGAATGGGCATTCTTGTCTCGTCCCTGTTCTCAGAGGGAAGGCTCTTAGTTTTTCCCCATTGAGGATGATGCTTGCCGTAGGCTTGTGATAAACAGCTTTGACTATATTGAGGAAGGTCTCTTCTATGCCCATTTTGGTGAGTGTTTTCATCATAAACGGATGCTGGATCTTGTCAAATGCTTTATCTGCATCTATTGATATGATTATATGATTTTTATCCTTGTTTTTGTTGATATGATGAATTATGTTGATTGATTTTCAGATGTTAAACCGTCCTTGCATCCCCGGGATGAATCCCACTTGGTCGTGGTGTATGATCTTTTTGATGAGTTGTTGAATTCTATTTGCTTATATTTTGTTGAGAATCTTTGCATCTGTGTTCATCAGGGATATTGGCCTGTAGTTTTCTTTTTTTGTGGCGTCTTTGTTTGCTTTTGGTATTAGGGAGATATGAGCCTCATAGAAACTGTTTGGGAGGGTTTCTGTTTCTTCAATTTCCTGGAAAAGCTTGAGAAGAACTGGCAATAGGTCCTCTTTAAATGTTTGGAAGAGGGGCCGGAGCGATAGCACAGCGGGTAGGGCATTTGCCTTGCACGCGGCCGACCCGGGTTCGATCCCCGGCATCCCATATGGTCCCCCAAGCACTGCCAGGAGTAATTCCTGAGTGCAAAGCCAGGAGTAACCCCTGAGCATCACTGGGTGTGACCCAAAAAGCAAAAATAAATAAATAAATAAATAAATGTTTGGAAGAACTCGCTAGTGAATCGGTCTGGACCTGGGCTTTTGTTTTTGGGAAGACTTTTGATTACCGTTTCAATTTCCTTGATATTAATAGGACTATTCAGGTACTCCAGGTCTTCTTGGTTCAGTCTTGAGAGATTATAGGAGTCCAGGAATTTATCCATTTCTTCTAGGTTCTCTTGTTTTGTGGCATATAGATTTTCAAAGTAGTCTCTGATGATCTTTTGAATTTCTTTTGTTCTGTTGTGATGTCCCCCTTTTCATTTCTGATTCGGCTTATACAGAATCCATAATTCTCTCTCTCTTTCTTTGTGAGTCTTGCTAGTGGTTTATCAATCTTGTTTATTTTCTCAAAGAACCAGCTCTTGGTTTCATTGATCTTTCAGATTGTCTTTTGGGTTTCCATGTCATTAATTTCTGCTCTAAGTTTTATTATCTCTTTCCTTCTGCCTGGTTTGGGCTCCTTTTGTTGGTTCTTTTCTAAGGTCTTGAGCTGTGAAGTCAAGTTATTTATGTGGGCCCTTTCTTCCTTCCTGAGATATGCTTGCAGAGCTATATTTTTTCCCCTTAATACGGCTTTAGCTGCATCTCACAGGTTCTGGTAGCTCGTGTTTTCATTCTCATTTGTTTCCAGGTACCTTTTGATTTCTTCCTCGGTTTCCTTCCTGACCCACTCATTGCACAACATCGAGCTATTTATTTTCCAGGTGTTTGATTTGGTTTTCTGCATCTGTCCACAGTTAAGTTTTATCTTCAGTGCATCATGGTCTGAAAAGATAGCTGGTACAATGTCTATCTTGTTGATTTTGTTGAGGTATGTTGTGTGGCCCAGCGCATGGTCTATTCTGGAAAATGTTCCATGTGCACTGGAAAAGAATGTGTATTCCTTTTTTTGGGATATAAAGCCCTGTATAAATCTATTAGCCCTCTCTCTTCTATTTCTTCCTTCAAAGCCAGCATTTCCTTGGTGAGTTTTAATCTTCTTGATCTGTCCAGAGGTGATAGGCCGGTGTTCAAGTCTCAAACTACTATTGTGTTGCTCACAATGTCTTTCTTAAGGTCTCTTAGCAGCTGTTATAGGTATTTAGCTGGTCTCTCATTGGGTGCGTACACGTTTAGGAGTGTGATTTCTTCCTGCTTTACATATCCCTTGATTAATAAAAAGTGGCCTTCACTATCCCTTCTAATCTTTTTCAATATGAAGTCTATGTTGTCCGATACTAGTAAAGCTACCCCAGCTTTTTTGAGGGAGTTGTTTGCTTGCAGGATTGTTTTCCATCCTTTGACTTCGAGTCTGTGTTTGTTCTGGCTATTCAGATGTGTTTCTTTTAGGCAGCAGAATGTTGGGCTCAGTTTCTGAATCCATTTTGCCAGTCTGTGTCTCTTAATTGGTGAATTAAGACCATTGACATTGAGAGAGATTATTGTCATGGGGTTTTGTGCCATCTTTCTGTAAGGTTTGTTGTGCTTGTAGGAGTTTTTCTTGTCTTATAGTAGCCCCTTTAAATCTTCTTTTAGGTTTGGTTTAGAGTCTATGAAGTTCCTGAGTTGTTGTTTATCCGCAAAATAGTGTATCATTCCTTCGAGTTTGAATGAGAGTTTGGCTGGATAAAGTATTCTTGGTGAAGCATTCATTTCATTGAGTTTTTTCACTCTGATAGGTCTGCTGTGAATCTAAGGGGTGCTCCTTTGTATGTGATTTCCTTCTTTGACCTTGCTGCTTGCAGTATTGTGTCTCTATCCATTACATCCATCATCCTAACTATGATATGTCTTGGAGTTTTTCTGTTAGGGTCTCTTTTAGTTGGCACCCTTCTGGCTCTTGAATCTGGATGTCTGCATTCTCCACCTCTGGGAACTTTTCAGCAATTATTTTTTTGACTGTGGCTTTTTCAATGGGGTTGGTTCCCTGTCCTTCTGGTACTCCAATGATTCTAATGTTTTTCCTCTTGAACTCATCCCCTAGGACTCTGATTCTCCCTAGAGCTATTTTGAAGTCTCTCCCCATTGATTGTTTTTGCCTATAGGCTGCCTGCAGCTCATCTTCAAGCTTGCTGATTCTGTCTTCTGTTGTAGTCATTCTATTGTTGAGGGCACCCACTGAGTTTTTAAATTCATCTACCGAATCCTTTATTTGTGACATTTCCTTTTGTAGGTTTTTAATTTCTGCTCTCATTTCTTCCCGTAATGTCTTGGCTGTCTGTTGTATCGTTTCTGTCAGGTCCTCCTTTAACTTGTCAATCTTTCCATTGAGTTCATTGAAAATCTTCTGGATTTCACTTCTGAATTCTTTATCGGAGAGCTCAAGTTTGTAGGAAACATCTATTGAGGCATCTGGACTCCTTTCATCATCTTTTCCTTGTGGCGGGGATTTGCGCTGTTTCTTCATATTGTTGTGGTGATATGGAAGAGAGACCTTCAAGTTCACCTCTGATTGTGAAAAAGGATTCTGAATGGGCTTGGTCAGTGGTGATCAATTTCTTCTGTACCACCTCTAGAACATGTCCCTCTCTGATGTTCCTCTATTCTTTACGTGAGGCTTCAAGTGATGCTTTTAGAGAATGGGCTCCTTTAGCTGTGACTTTAAGAACTGCTTATATTCATTGGTACTTTTGAAAACTGGAATTAGCTAGCAACCTATTTATGAACTATTTTTGGGACAACTAAGATGATACTCGGGGATATAGGTGATGAGCACTGAGATGTACCGAATAATTACTTGGTATTTTGAAAATATGTGCGGCTGCATGAGCGGCCGCTGGCTTAGAAGTAGGCCACGCCCACTTTTGTTGAGGCTACGGCCACCTTTGGCGAGTCCACGCCCACCTTTGTTTAGGCCACACCCACTTTTGTTGAGGCCATGCCCACTAGTGCAATGTGGCGGGGGAGAGGTGCAGGCGCAGAGGAGATGCGCCCATTTCAGTCCACTAACCTGCAAGAGGGAGCTGACCGGTGTGGCGTTGCTGGAGGGTGGCGAGGGGCTGGGGGGGGCGGGGGAGGTGCAGGAGCAGAGGAGATGGCACCCGTTTCAGTCCACTAACCTGCAAGAGGGAGCGAACTGGCGTGGTGGCACTGGAGGGTGGTGAGGGGCTAGCTGGTATAATAACTTTTAAAGAAAAATAAGAAGTACCTTCTAAGAAAGATCACCTAATTTTCCTCCACTTTCTGTTGCTTCTGTTTGCTCTACAGTAGTTATTTGGAGGTGAAGCCCACAACCTAAGTACGTACTTTGTAAGGACTGTAACTGCTTTTTGATTGACAAAGCTTTCTGAAGTAACCTATGTACCTTGCTTATTTTCTTTTTTTGATGTCTGCATTCTAATCACATTCTGAGCAGAGAATTCTCTAAACTAAGATTAGAAATGGACACATTCCCAGAAGAAAAAAATTCACGATAAGATATATATTTTTTTATTTGTTCAATTATGAAAATGGAACTTGCATGGCTGAAGTATTTGGTGATAATATATTAAATTTTTCTTATTTAATTAAATTTTCTTATTTGGTTCCTTCATCCCTTAAACTGGGTGACTACTGCACCTGGGATTAATGAACTGAATGTAGGGGGTTTCAAGAAATCTGTTCTAAAATAAATGATCAGTATATGTTTGATTTGTATGTCTATTTTGTAGTCTGTATGTACCTGTATAACTTCTCTGGCACAAAAGGTTGCAAGTGGAAAAAGTTTAACCTTTTAGGCCTCATTTAGCCCACATAAGATTGGTTTTGCCAAGGGAGGCAAACAGAAATCAAGTGAAAGTCACTTTGAAGAAAGTGTTTGGAATAGACCAAATCAGTCAGTTTGGGATTACAATTCTCGCCTTCAAATATATCTGAGGCCTATACTTTTTGTCTGGTAACTTAATACATCACTAAGCCTCAGTTTCCTAATTTATACAATGGGAATAATTGTCCCCAAAAATGAATGCTAGCACAACTTTTAAAGATAATTGCTTTAGCGTAATCTGTGACATTGTACTCAGTGTTTATCTTCTCTGCTCCCTGAGAAGCAGGAACAAGTAAAGCAGTCAGTGGAGTTACTTATTATAAAGTATGTAATTATTAGAAAAAGTATGAGTAAAAGTCAAAGGTTCACTAACAGTAGTGAACTAAAACATCAATGTAGAGAAAAATGGGCATCCAACTCCAGTGAAAAGGATAACCGCATAAATCCTACGCTTTTCATTTGTAAATCTAACTGCAATCAGTCTAATTTTGTTGCTTAATTCTCATTTCTATGCTCGATTTGTCTTGTAGTTAGACAGGAAATGCATTTCAGGTTAAAAAAAAGGACATACTTTTATATGCTCCACCGCAGTTCTGAGTAGGCTCAGTGATTCTTAACAAGGAAGCATTGTCAAATGAAATGTTTGAATGGAAGCAGGGATAACACGAGGATAATCTATTTGGCTATGTATTGGAGACTATTTTTGGAAACTTCCATTAGCTAATTTATACTGTTCATGAGAAGTAATGTTTATCCTTTTCCAATTGTTTCACTTTTCCAATAGAGGTTATATATTTTCTTATATTTTGTGGCCCTTGAAACTGATTAAAGACTGCATAAATGAATAAATAACATTCTTCCTCTACAAAACATGCAATGTAATTGCCTCATTAAAGAAAGTAAATTGGCCATTATCCATATCATATAACTAGAGCCTATTTTCTCTGTCTTCAAGTTTAAATATTTGTTTTCACTTTATTGGGTATTATGTATGGGTTCCTTTTTATTGCTGCTTTCTATAGTGTTAATCTCTTTGAATTTTATGTCCTGATCTCACAATGTTTGGATATCATAGTTTTCTTTTTTTCTGATCTCCCTAACTTTGTTTTCTTCCTTTTCCTGCTTCAAGTTTTCATATATTATCCCCCAAACTTATGACATTTAACTTTTCATAAATAGATTTTTCTGTCAACATTTCCATTTGTATTATCTTTTCTACTATTTATTCCAGTATTTACTGAGTGGCTAAGAACATAGGCTTTGGAAAATATATATATATACATATATATAATTATCATTGTGTACATAAGTGAATTTTTATAAGTCAACTGATGATTGCAATGCTTTAGAATTTTTATGGGATTTTCTTTTTTAATATTAAATAAGATAAGTGAAACATTTGAAGTAGGAGCTGGAGTTAGAAAGATAGCTGAATAGGCTGAGTAATATTAATAAAATAACTAGAATCTCATTGTTTTATTGCTTAGAAAACTTCATGTGCCCGGCTAAAAGTTTAATAGATACTGTTGAGGGTGTTAGCGTTAGGCTACTTTCCTTCTTTGAAGTGGGATTCAATTTATATATCATCATCATCATCATCATCATCATCCCGTTGATCATTGATTTTCAGGAGTGGTCTCCATAACGTCTCCATTCGTCCTAAACTTGAGATTTTAGCAGCCTCTCTACTCATCCTTCCCAATGGTGCTGCATTGGTGGCTCTTTTAGGGTCAGGGGAGTGATGGGTCTCATTCTCATGATAGGTCTCAATTTACATATATCATGTATATAGCCCGTGTAAAATGCTCATAAGAGATATGAACTATAGTCTCAGTCTACTAAGATATCAAAATTATGCATGTGATTCATAAGCACATAATACCTTAATTCTTTCTTAAGCTACTGCTGTCTATTTCAAAAGTGCCATAGGGCAGATCATACTACAGAAGATATTTATGACCAGATTACTCAGAAAGCAGTCCACATTGTTTGCACAATTCTTATATGACTCAAGCACTAAATCTGCTTTTGCCTGGATAATTCATATAGTTCTTATTTCACAGGATAATTACTTCCCTTCGTACTTGATTTTGATGATTGTTTCATCATTTTTCCTGTCTTGCTTGATCTGATTCAAAAAATGCTTAAGTTTCCTTGGTCATTCAGAACATTTAAATTAGAGCTATGTAGAACTTTGCTTGAAACCAAGCTTGTTCAGTTAAAACTGTGTGATTTGGGGCTGTTTGCTTAATCAGTTTCTTAATCTCCTGTGTAGAAAATGAAAATGTTCAAAATTCAGAGTTCCTGCTTAAGAAGCCATTTAAACACAATCCAAATTAGGTGCTTTGTTAGCACAGTAAGTAGTGTGTCAGTCTCATAAGTGCAATATAAATTAATACAATTTATAATATACTTATAAAAATAACTGGTAAAAATAAACAATACAAACTGGTTATAATAACATGCCTTTTTGTCAAACATATGTTCTTGTTCTTTTATTTATTTATTTATTTTTAGCTTTTTGGGTCACACCCGGCAATGCACAGGGGTTACTCCTGGCTCTGCACTCAGAAATTAACCCTGGCGGTGCTCAGGGGACCATATGGGTTGCTGGGAATCGAACCCGGGTCAGCCACGTGCAAGGCAAACGCCCTACCCGCTGTACAATCGCTCCAGCCCCAATCATCTTTTTTAAATTAGATTTTATCAGGTTCTCCTAACAGACCATCAAGATAACTGACCATCCTTCTCTTTTTTTCTGTTTTGAAATTTAAAACAATTTTTTAAATTGAGTCACCATGAGATAGAACATTACAAAACTGTTTATGATTGCATTTCAGTCATACAATGTTCCAACACCCATCCTTCTCCACCAGTGTAATTTCCCAGTACCAGTGTCCCCAGTTTCCCTCTCCCCACTTCAAGCCACCCCTAACCTCTACCTGTCTCTATGGCAGGCACCTCTCTCTCTTTCTCTTTCTCTCTCTTATTTTCTGATCATCCTTCTTAAATACATCTTTTCTGAAACAAAACAAAACAAAAAGTTTCAGGACTCCCCTCTCCCTTGGAGACTGAATACCATTGTAAACCTTTCAAAGGTTTCTCCTCAAAAAGAAACTTATCTACAACAAATCAAGTTTGAGATGGCAATGACCTCATACAAAACTGGGAGCTCTTCCACTCTTGTCTTACCCCCCGCAGACTTAAGCTGGAAACCCTCCTACCCACCAGCTTAGCCTCTTTTTCAGTGGAATTAACTGCAGAAGGAAGACATTTGTCCTTTTCCCTCTCAAAGTGTTTCAAGGGGGAAACTAGCAAAAGTCCCCTAAAAAAGAAGCCCATTTAAATTCTCATATCTGAAATGACAAGTAGGCTGAGCCTGCCCCTGCTAGCACAATCCGCTTGCTTTTCACCGTCCCGGTCACTCTATTCTTGGGATAAGCTCAAATTATTTTATCGACATTTCACTTCCTTCTCATGATTTGCTGGGAACATTTTATATACAATTCCTTCCCTTCCCAGAATTGGCTACTGTAGCCACTTGGCCTCCTCACCTATTTATCAAAATAAAAAAGCAGACGCTGGGGCAATAGTACAGTTGGGTAGGACGTTTGCCTTGCACACGGCCGACCCGGGTTCGATTCCCAGCATCCCATATGGTCCTCTCAGTACCGCCATAGGTAATTCGCGAGTGCAGAGCCAGGAGTAACCCCGGTGCATTGCCAGGTATGATCCAAAAAGCAAAATAAGCAGAAACTTCCCACTTAAGCAGCCCAAATACAGTTGAAGATTCCCAAGACTATACTAGACCATTCTCCCTCTCTCTCTGGAGACACTCCTGTGTTAGTATGAGCAGTGTACATTCTGTTAGTAATTTGCTTTGCCCTCGGACTGAAGCGATAGCACAGCAGGTAGGGCATTTGCCTTTCACGCGGTCGACCCGGGTTCGATTCCTCCGTCCCTCTCAGAGAGCCCAACAAGATACCGAGAGTATCCCACTGCACGACAGAGCCTGGCAAGCTCCCCATGGCATATTTGATATGCCAAAAACAGTAACAAGTCTCACAATGGAGACATTACTGGTGCCCGCTCCAGCAAACTGATGAGCAACTGGGACAACAGTGCTCCAGTGCTACTTTGCTCTCACCTTAACTGTCTTATTCTTCTAGTGAATTGTTTTACCACCAGGCCTGGGTTCAAGCTCCTCTCCATTCACACTCATTGCCCATCTCATGGAGGAATTCCTCAGGCACATTCTCTACACTGAACTTACCTTTTTAAAAACAATTCTATCAGGTTTCTCTGCTGAAAACTTATTTGATAGTACTATTTTTTTTTTCCTGTAAGATGATCAAAGTTCTGGGGCCGGAGCGATAGCACAGCGGGTAGGGCGTTTGCCTTGCACACGGCCGACCCGGGTTCGATCCCCGGCATCCCATATGGTCCCCCCAGCACCGCCAGGAGTAATTCCTGAGTGCAAAGCCAGGAGTAACCCCTAAGCATCACTGGGTGTGACCCAAAAAGCAAAAAAAAAAAAAAAAGATGATCAAAGTTCTTTGTATTGCCTCTAAAATCTTTTTGTAAATGTCCCTGTTTACTTTTCGGAATTCATTTCTTATTCTAACTCCTCTATTTCTGTAAGACCAGACTCATAGAACTGTTTGCATTTTTGTGTATCAAGTTCTTTTTTCTCTTTTCCAAACCTGTTCTGTCACTTCATATTCTCTCTACAACCAGAAATTGCCAGTTTCCTCAGCAGCTCTAATTTATTCTCAACCAATTAAAATTTCCAATAAATTAAGAATTTATATATCTGTCTTGGAAATCAGTCAATAAAAGCTAGACACAGTATCAGTCTTCACACTTTTTCAAGAACTATCTTTGCTTCCTAGTTTATGAGTGTAAGACTAACAAACAAAAGAAAAATTTTTAATGAGCAGCTTTATGAGAAGCCATGTCTACGACACTAAATAATTTTCAAAAGCTAAATCAGTGTGTAGTTCTCTTTTAAATAGTTACACATTTTATATCACTGTATCACTGTTGTCCCATTGTTCATTGATTTGCTCGAGTGGGCACCAGTAATGTCTCCAGGCTCTGCCGTGCAGGCGGGATACTCTCTGTAGCTTGCCGGGCTCTCTGAGAGGGACGGAAGAATCAAACCCGGGTTGGCTGTGTGCAAGACAGATGCCCTACCCATTGTGCTATCGCTCCAGTCCTGTATATATATATACACATATATATGTACATATATACATATATATACATATATATACGCACACATAAATATATATATATACATATACATATTTTCCTCTAAGATTGGTTGCCTTCTACTTTAAACCCCATCAAATGTGGAACAATGCTCTTGGAGTATGAGTCGTGAGATATGAGATGTTGTGGCTTCGCAGTCCAGGGATTGGTTTACTTGTGGGTGAGACCTGGCCCGAGTGTGTGGAGAGAGGCTGCGAGCATGGTGGAGGTTGAGTTCTGGAGGATTTTGGCTGCTGGGGCTGGGTCCCTTGGGGCGGGTTGGGGCTCACCCGCCCTGCTCCAGGGTTCCCCAAATGAAACAGCCTGACGAGGGGCCTGGCAGTGTGGTATGGCAGTGTTGTTTTTGCTTTCTTCCAGATGTAGCCCTGCACTGTAGCACTGTCATCCCGTTGCTCATCGATTTGTTTGAGCGGGCACCAGTAACATCTCCATTGTGAGACATTGTTACTGTTTTTGGCATATCAAATATGCCACGGGGAGCTTGCCAGGCTCTGCCGTGTGGGCGAGATACTCTTGGTCACTTGCCAGACTCTCCGAGAGGGATGGAAGAATTGAACCCGGATCAGCTGAGTGCAAGGCAAATGCCCTACCTGCTGTGCTATCGCTTCCAGAAGTACATATTTTTAATGACTGATTTGTTTCTAAAATGGTGATTTATTTTTAGAGGCATGTGCTATGAAAAGAATAATTTTTTTTTCTGTGGGCCAGAGAAATAGTACAGAGGGTAGGGCATCTACCTTGCATGTGGTAGACCCAGATTCCATCCTCAGCATCCCATATGGTCCTTGAAGCACTGTATAGAAGTAATCACAGAGTGCAGATCCAGGAGAAACCTTTGAGCAGTGCTGGTTGTGTCACCAAAACCAGTATTTTTTTATATGCCCTACCCGCTCCAGCCCCAGTTCCATCAATTTTTAATCTAGTCTTCCTCCACAGCTCTCTGTGAAATATTCTGGAAGATGCTTCTAATAATAATAAAGCTGTTTAAGATATTACAATGTTGGGCCAGAAAGATAATTCAGCATTCTCTTTGAGATCAAAGAATATATCCCATGCAAAATAGAGTCCAAGAATATAAAGTACCTAGGAATTAACTTAACCACAGAGTAAGATCTATACCATAAAAACTTCCAAAGCATTTTAAAAGAAATACAAGATCTTAGAAAATTACAAACTATAATACACAAAAGTAGAGAGAAAGTAAGAAGAAAAGTCCCTGCCATAGAGGCAGGTGGGGTGTGGGTTGAGGTGGGGGATTGAGAATGGCAGGAGGGAGACTGGGGACATTGGTGGGAAATGTACACTGGGAGAGAGATGGGTGTTGGCACATTGTATGACTTAAACCCAATTATGAAAGTTTTGTAGCTGTGTCTTATGGCGATTCAACAAAAAGTAAAAAAGAAAATGGAAAAATGTTTCCCGCTCTTGGATTAGAAGAATCAGTATTGTCAAAATGACCATTTTACCTAGACTACTGTATAGATTCAATGCAATCCCTATCCAAATTCAGACAGCATTCTTCAAGAACTTAGAATAGTCCATAATAAAGTTTGGATGGAATCACAAAAGACCCTGAATATCCAAAACCATACTGAAAATTAAGAAACTGGCAGTGGTGGTGGTGGTGGTGGTGGTGGTGGGGTTATCTCAGAGCCTCTAACTTAAAACTATACTATAAAGCTATAGTGATCAAAACAGCATAGTATTGGACTAAAAATAGACTCTGAAAAATGGGTAAGAATAGAATGCCCAAAGACTAACCCTCTTATATATTGTCAGTTAATAGTTGACAAAGATGCTGAGAGCATCAAATGGAGTAAAGACAATCTGTTCAACAAGTAGTGCTGGGAAAACTGGATAAGCACACCCCCCAAAATTAAAACTGGATCCATATATCATACCTTATACAAAGGTCAATTTAAAGTGGGTTAAAGACTTGTACATCACACCAGAATCTATAAAATACATTGTGGACATCCCAAGAACTGGACCTCAAGAGGTGTCTTCAATGATAGAAGGCCATTGGCAAAGGCAACAGAACAAAAATTAAACAGATGGGACTACATAAAATAAAAAAATTTTGGCATGGCAAAAAAAAAAAAACCATGGGATTAAACTTAAAGACAGCTAACTGGATGGGAAAAAAACCCTCATCCAGCACATCAGGTAATGGGTTACTATTCAGGATATACAAAGCACTCACAAAGATCAACAACAACAACAACAACAAATCCAAAAACCCCATCAAGAAATGGAGAGTGGAAATGAATATGGACTTCCCTGAGGAAGACCAACAGATAGGTAACAGGCAAAACTGCATACCATCACTTATTATTAGGGAAATATAAATTAAGACAGCAATGAGATACCAGCTCACATCAGTAAGAATAGCACATATCAAAAATATTGGGAGAAATCTGTGTTGGCAGGTGCAAAAAAAAAAACAGTTCTTTTTTGGTGAAAAAAGAGTTCTTGTCCATTACTCCTGGGTAGTTGTTTTTTTCAACTCCTATGGAAAACAGTATGGAGTATATTCAGTAAACTTAAAATTGACTGACCATTCGACAAGTAATTCCACTTTTGGGTATTTACCCACAGGTCAGAAAAACATTCATTCAAAAGAAGGTATGTGCAACACTATTCATTGCAGCATTCAGTACAATAGCGAAGGTTTGGAACCAACCTAGTTGTCCAACAACAGGTCAAGGGATCATGAAGATATGGTATATATACAAAATAGAATATTACAGAATACTACACTGCAAGGAATGATGAAATCATGCAATTTAATGCAACATAGTTGGGACTGGAGCGATAGCACAGCGGGTAGGGCGTTTGCTTTTCATGTGGACAACAAGTGTTCGATTCCTCCGCCCCTCTCAACGAGCCCGGCAAGCTACCGAGAGTACTGCACCCGCACGGCAGAGCCTAGCAAGCTACTCATGGCATATTGGATATGCCAAAAACAGTAACAAATAAGTCTCACAATGAGAGACGTTACTGGTGTCCGCTCGAACAAATCGATGAGCAATGGGATAACAGTGACAGTGACAGTAGTTGGGACTAGAAGATACCATTTTAAACAAAATAAGTCAGAAGAAGGACAAACATAGGATATCACGTAAGATGATAAGATGATATATATGTTGTTTAGAGTGACTGGATGAGGAGGACAATGGTTGAAAGGAGGGATTCTTAGATCATTGTTGGTCTCAGAGTATATTTAGGAGAAGAAAAGCTATAGAGTGAAGGGGAAGTGGAGAAAAGATGGAGCAACAGGGACAGGAGCAAGCTTGATTCAGATACATCCATGATGTCAAGGAATGAGGGAGGTAAATAACCAAACCACGAAGTCAATAACACTGACATTACCCAGACTTTAAAACTGAACATAAAAGGTGCCAGTCACTATGCCAGCTGGGGTTGGTGGTGGAGGGTGCAGTTGGAGAGGGAACCTGTAAACACTGGTGGAGTGAAGTTGAAAAAGGTGGTGGATCACTGATAGAATATTGGATGTCAAAGCCCCAACTTTGTATATCTTTGTATATCCTTGTATGTCTTTGAATACTTTTGTAATTCATGGTACTTTAATAAAATAAAATGTTGGATTAACAAGAGGATACAAGAAAATATCCTATATTCACGGGTTGGAATAATCAATACTATCAAAAATACATATAGACACCAATAACAGTCTACCAGGACTTAGGAAAATGGAATCATAAAATACCCTATATAGTCAAAATCATATTGACAAACAAGTAATCTGTTTTTTGTTTTTATTTTTTATTGAATCACTCTGAAATACAGTTGCAAAATTGTTATTGATTACATTTTAGTCATACAATGTTCCAACATCCATCATATCACCAGTGTACATTTCCCAACACTAATGTTCCCCGTTTCCCTCCTGCCACATTTCCCCGGCTACCTCTGTGGAGGGCACTTTTCTTCTCTTTCTCTCTGCCTCTGTTTTTTTGTTTCTTTCCTTTTGGACATTCTTGTTTGCAATACAGGTACTGGGAGGTTATCATGTTTGTTCCTTTGTCTACTTCTCAGCACATGGTTCCTTTCCGGAATGGTCATTTCCTATTATTATTGTCTTAGTGGTCTCTTCTCTGTCCTAACTGCCTTCTACCCCCAACACCTCAGGCAAACTTCAGTCCTTCTTGCCCTGTTTCTACTGTCTTTTGTTTTAGTCTCTTTATATGCTTTTTTTTTTAATTCCACAAACGAGTGCAATTCTGTCTGTCTCACTCCCTCTGACTCATTTCACTAAGCATGATACTTTCCATGTCTACCCATTTGTAAGTGAATTTGATGACTTCTTTTTGCCTGGTGGCTGCGTAATATTCCATTGTGTAGATGTATCACAGTTTCTCTATCCAGTCTGTTCTTCAGTACTCTTTGGATCTTTCTGGATTCTGGCTATTGTGAATAATGCTGCAGTGAACATACGAGGTGCATATGGTGTTTCTGCTTTGTGTTTTTGGGCCCCCTGGGTATATTCAAGAAGTGGTACTCCTGGGTCATATGGAAGTTCAATGTCTAGTTTTTTGAGAGATGCTCATATTTTCCAAGAAAGCTGGACCAGTTAACATTCCCACCAATAATGAATGAGAGTAACTTTCTCTCCACATCCACATTTTTTGATGTGTGCCAGTCTCTATGATGTGACATGGTATTTCATTGTTCTTTTGCTTTGCATCTCCCTGATGATTAGTGATGTAGAACATTTTCTTTCTTTAAAAAAATTTATTTTATTTTCATAAAGTTGTTCACAATAGTTTGTTACATTTAATATTACAACACTAATCCCAGCACCATTACTTACCCACCACCATATTTTGAATTTCCACCCCAACCTCCAAATTCTGCCACCAAAGCAGGATCTAAATAATTTATTTTGTATTGCTTGTTATGAATAATTCACTAAAAATAATCCAAACATTTCCTTAGAGGAAAGTGTGGGATGATTGTTGTATTTCTCTCTGGAGTCATTAAGCCTTTGTATAAAATTACTAACGTGTTGGTAAAGATTGAGCCTTGTGTGCTTATATATATGTGTGTATATATATATTATCACATATTATTCATCTCAAATAGGTTGCCTTTTACTTTACACCCCATCAATTGTGGTGCGCTACTCTTGGTACCTTAGTGGTTTAGAGTATGAGATGTTCCTCCAGGAATTCTAAAATTTTTTGTTAGTGAATCACTGTGAGGTACAGTTACAAACTTATAAACTTTTGTATTTGCGTTTCAGTCATACAGTGATCCTTTATCCATCCCTCCACCAGTAGGAATTCTAAAATTTTAAATGCTGTTATATAGCTGAGTTTAATTTAATTTTTTTTAACTGGGTGGTGACTTTGGGGCCTGGAAGCATTTGTGTCACATCGTTGTATTGCTCTCTTCTGACAGATTTATTTGGGAGTCTCTGGATTATAGCCGTTAATGAGTTTATATGGCGCAAAAGTTCCTTGACTTGACTGCCATGCTACCGGAAACACAGGAGGATGGGGGAAGGTCACCCATTCCCGACTCCATGCAAGCCTGGAGATTTCAGTCACTACTCCTGCATACCTGGGATTTTCAGCAGATTCCCTCATGGATGAGGCTAATCGTACCCTGTGGAGATCAGCTAGGAGCATGGTGGTGATTGAGTTCTGGAGGTTTTTGGCTGCTAGAGCTTGTTGGGGTGGGGAGGGAAACTCACTCACCCCCCTCCGGTTGCTCCAGTTGAGACAGCCTGGCACAAGGTCCAGAGACATCCTGTAGAGCATTTTCTAATGTGCCCTTTGGTCCCTTCTTTGAGAAAGTTTCTGTTTATTTCTTCTCGCCATTTTTGGATGGGGTTTGTTGTTTTTTTCATGTGAAGTCCTACCAGTGCCTTGTATATCTTGAATATTAACCCCTTATCTGGTGGGTATTAGTTAATAGTTTTTCCCCATTCCTTGGACTGCCTTTGTATCTTGGTCACCATTTCTTTTGAGGCGCAGAAGCTTCTTGATTTAATGAAGTCCCGTTTGTTTGTCTTTGCTTCCATTTGCTTGGCTAGTGGTGTTTCATTTTTGAAGATGCCTTCAACTTCAGTGTCGTGGAGAGTTCTGCCGCTGTTTTTCTCCATGTACCTTTTGGATTCAGGTCTGATATTGAGGTCATTAAAACCATTTTGATATGACTTATGTGCCTGGCATTAGAGAGAGGACTGAGTTCATTCTTTTGCATGTAGATGCCCAGTTTTCTTAGCATCACTTCTTGAAGAGGCTTTTCTTACTCCACTTTATATTTCTTGCTCCTTTATGAAAGATTGAGTGATCCTATATTTGAGGATGTGTGTCAGAATGTTCAGTTCTATTCTATAGATCTGTGAGTCTATATTCTAAATACCATACTGTTTTAATTACTACTGCTTTGTAGTATAGTTTGAAGTTGGAGCCGGTGACACCTCCCACCTTCTTTTCTCCAAAGATTGCTTCAGCTATTCGTGGAGATTTATTGTTCCATATGAATATCAGGAATGTTTGATCAATTTCTTTAAAAATGTCATGGGTATCCTTACAGGGACCTCATTGGATAAAACTTTGGAGAGTATTTTCCTTTTGACAATGTTAATCTTCTCAATCCATGACCAGGAGATGTGTGTGTGTGTGTGTGTGTAAGTGTGTGTGTCCTTTTTAATTTTTGTGCCCTCTTTATTTCTTGATGTAATGTTTTGTAGTTTTCTTTGCATAGATCCTTAATCTCTTTAGTTAAGCTGATTCTGAGGTATTTGATTTTCTGAGGCACAATTTGAATGAGATTTTTTTAAAAAAAAATCTCTATCATTATTTGGGAAAGTCATGGTCTTTTGGGTATTGATTTTGTAGCTTGCCATTCTACTATACAAATATATTTTTTCTAGGAGCTCTTTCAAAGAGTTTTTAGGATTTTCTTAGTATCTTATCATCTTCAAATAGTCATAGCTTGATTTCTTCCTTTTCTATCTTGTTGCCCTTCATATTTTTTTTTGGCCTAATTTCTATTGTAAGTACTTCCAGTACTATATTTAATATAATTGGCAAGAGTGGGTAAACTTATCTTGTGCATGACCTTAGAGGGCAGGATTTTAGTTTTTCTCCATTGAGCCTAATGCTTGTTGTGGACTTGTGATAGATAGCTTTGACTACATTGAGAAAAGTGTCTTCAACTCCGATTTTGTTGAGAGTTATCATGAATGGGAGCTGGATCTTGTCAAATGCTTTCTCTACATCTATTCATGTGTTCATATGGTTTTTATCTTTTTTTTTATAAAAATGGTGTAATGTGTTGATTGACTTGTGAATGGCAACCCTTGCATCCCCAGGATGAATCCTATTTGATTATGGTCTATGATCTTTTTTTTTCTTTTTGGGTCACACCTGGTGATGCACAGGGGTTACATATGGTATGCTCAGAATCGAATCTGGGTCAAGGCAAATGCCCTACCTGCTGTACTATCACTCTAGCCCCATAATCATTTTATGTTATTGAATTCTATTTGCTAGTATATTGTTAAAGATCTTTGCATTTGTGTTTCTGAAAGAGAGCATCTTTTAATTCTCATTTTTGTGGTATCTCTGTGTGCTTTGGGTATCAGGGTGATATTTCTTTCTTTCTTAGTGTTTATATTTCTTTAATTTTCTGGAAAAGTCTGAAAAGGATTGGCAGTAAGTCCTCTTTAATGATTTTAAAGAATTCACTAGTGAATTCATGTGGGTGTGGGCTTTTGTTTTGGTGAAGACCTTTTATTACCATTTCAATTTCCTTGATGGTGATAGGTCTGTTCAGGTATTCCAGATCTTTTTGGTTCAGCCTTGGGAGATTATAGAAACATGGAAATGTATCCATTTCTTCAAACTTTTCTTTATGTGGCATAAAGATTACCAAAGGAATCTCTGATGATCTTTTGCATTTCTGTGGTTTCTGTTGTGCTGTCTCCCTTTTCATTTCTGATTCAGTTTATTAGGGTTCTCTCTCTTTCTTTGTGAGTTTTGTTAGTGGTTTATCGATCTTGGTTTTTCTTTTCAAGAACCAGTTCTTGGTTTCATTGATCTTTTGGATTGTTTTTGGTATTCCAAATCGTTGATTTCTGCTGTAAGTTTTATTATTTCCTTCCTCTTATTTGGTTTTGGTTCCTTTTGTCATTTTTCACGACCTTAAACTGTGAGGTTATTTATGTGGGCCCTTTATTCCTTTCTGATGAATGCTTGCAGAAGTATAAGCTTTCCTCTGACACTACTTTTGCTATGTTTCACAGTAAAAGTTCTAGTAGTTTGTGTTGTCATTCTCATTTTGTTTGCAGGAATCTTTTTTTTATTTAATTGAATCATCATGAGATACAGTTACAAAGCTTTCATGTTCGAGATTCAGCTGTACGATGATCAAACACCCATTCTTTCACCAGTGCACATCTTTCACCACCAGTGTCCCCAGTATATCCTTCCCCCCATCCCAGTTCTCACCCTGCCTCCATGGCAGGCAATTTCCCCATCACTCTCTACTTTTGGGCATTATGTTTTGCTCAAATTTTCCCACCACCATTCAAGCCTGCCTGCCAGTCTCAGTTGCTCGATCATTTATTGTCCATTGCTCATTTTGAATATCCTGGGTGCCATGGTCACGTGCTTCTGGAATCCTAGATTGTAAATAGTGGGTACCAGAGACTATTTACAATATGGGGCACTAATCCATTTTGGGATTCAATTGGGCTTCGCTGGACCAGGGCTATTAGTGTGCTTAGATGGCGCCTGGACGCACATTGTGGGTGTGACATCCAGGTCAACAAGTGGGCATGGAGCCTGAGAGGGAAAGCCTAGTGCCTCTGCTGCCATGCGGCATAGAGATTTAGTCCTGGAACCCGCAAACCTGGGCCTTGCTTGTGGAAGCTCGTGGTCACTGGGATTCCATCTGGAGGAGGCAGGGAGACAGCACCTGCTCCCTCTGGGCTGCCCTGGTGAAACTGGCTTAGTATTGGGCTTGGAGAGAGCTCTGGCTCTTCTGGGTGTCTTCTGGGACTCACTGCTGTGTCTCAGGCTTTTGATCTCTTTTGAGATCTACTTATGGGTCTCTGAAGCAAGGCCAGTAATAGAGTTCACATGGTGGCGCTGGAGCTGATTCATGGGGATGACTGCCAGTGCTTCCATGTGTATTGGGAAGTGGGGGAAGTAGCCCAGCCCAACTCCGTGAAAGCCTGGAGATTTCAGTTATAAAACCCGCACACCTGAATTTTCAGCAGATTATATCTTGGCGAGGTCTGTCCTGAAATGGTAGAATCAGGCTGGGCGTATGGTGGTGATTTTAGATTGTGGAAGCAAGCAGCTGCGTGGGTTGTGGCTGCCAGGGAGTAGAGGGGAAGCTGCTGCCTATGCAGCCGCCAGTTAATTTCCCTTTCATAGTGCATTGGACCCGTATCTCACTCTTCTATACTGAACACTTATACAGGCAACCTGGCTACCCCAACAACATTAGGCCAATAATCCGCTAGCCTATTCCAATAAAAATACCCCCAAAACTCACAAAAATAACAGTAAACACAAGAATATGTACAGACCTAATCTAAAAGAACAGGGCCCCCAAATCAGCTCTAGAGGCCCACATAAATCACACAGGAGCACGAAATAGGAAGGTAATATCATTGAAGGAGAAAGAAGAGACCTCCATTGACCAAGCTCGTCCAGATCCTCCTATGCAGTGAAAGGGGGCATTGATAGCAAACTGGAGGGATCCACCTTCATACTACTATTGCATCATGGGGAAAAAGCACAGATTCCCCATCATGAGGCGTGGACAAAGAAAAGAGCCCTGAAGTTTTGATAGGGAATATCCACACACATAATCTGTCTGATAAAGGATTCAGAGATGAAATGGTGAGGATGTTTAATGAGCTCAAAGAAACAGTGGAACAGACATCCAATAAAATACAGGAAGAAATGAGAGCAAAAATAAGAAAGCTGTACATGGAAGTGTCACTCACTATTAAATAATTCAGTAGATGAAATAAAAAACTCAGTGGGTATCCTCAACAGTAGAATGACAACAGCTAAAAACAGGATCAGTAAGCTTGGAGATAAGCTGCAGAAAGCATACAGGCAACAGCATATAATGGGAAAACATCTCAAAATGGCTCAAGTGTGGATAAGAGACCTAAGGGTTGAATTCAAGAGGAACAA
Source organism: Sorex araneus (assembly GCF_027595985.1). NCBI lineage: Eukaryota > Metazoa > Chordata > Mammalia > Eulipotyphla > Soricidae > Sorex > Sorex araneus. The sequence goes on along the minus strand of NC_073307.1, from coordinate 71,419,248 downwards.
CATAAGAATCATCAGACTACCAGAAGGACAGGGAGGCAACCCCAATGAGGAAGCAACAGTTAAAGACATCATTTCTGATAAGTACTCAGAGCTGGAGAATGCAGGCATCCAGATCCAAGAAGCCTGAAAGGTACCAGCTAAAAAGAGACCAGTAAAAAGACTCTGAGACATATTATAATCGGAATGATGAATACCATGGATAGAGACAGAATACTGCAAGCAACGAGGCTAAGGAAGGAAATCGTATACAAAAGAGTATCCCTTGGATTTAGAGCAGACTTATCAGGTGAAACTACCCAGACCCGAAGACAGTGGTGGAATATAGTGAAAAAACCCAATGAAATAAATGCCTCACCAAAATCTGGCTAAATTCTTAGTCAGACTCAAAGGAGCGTTATACTATTTCATGGATAAGAAACAGCTCAGGAATTTCATAGACACAAAATGAACCTTAAAAGAAGGAGTGAAGGGGCTATTGTAAGACAAGACAAATCCCCCACAAACACAACAAATTTCTACAGAAAGAAATTTCTTTCAAATTTCTACAAAACCCCATGACATTAATCTCTCTCTTTGTCAATAGTCTAAATACAGCAATTAAGAGTGGCAAAACGGATTAAAAAACTGAATCCAGCATTCTGCTACCTACAAGAAATGCATCTGAACAGTTGGAACAAACACAGACTGAAAGTCAAAGAATGGAAAACAATCCTTCAAGCAAACAACTCTCAAAAATGCTGGTTGGCCATACTAGTATCCAACTACAAAAATTACAGACTGAGAAAGGGTAGAAGGGACAGCAAAAGTCATTTTTGTAACCAAGGGATATATACATCAGGAGAATTTACAGTCCTAAACATACACACCAAATGAGGAGCCAGCAAAATACTTAAAACAACTGCTAATAGACTTCAGGGAGGACATTGGTAGCAACACATAGTTGTTGGAGACTTCAACACTGTATATTACCTCTTGATAGATCAACAAGACTAAAACTCAGCAAGGAAGTATTGGCCCTGAAAGAAGAAATGGAAAAGAGAGGGCTAGTATGTATGTATATGATTTTTCATAAAAATTCTTCTCCGATGCACATGGAACATTTTCTAAGATAGATCATATGCTGGGCCACAAAACATACCTCAATAAAATCAATGTAGGAAAGCATTGGTTTGTCCTTTCTCCGTTTTCGCAGGGAATTTAGGTTTATTGGGTTATACACATCACAGTGCTCCCGAGGTTCTCCCATTCCTTTGTGTTTATCTTTAACTTCTCCTCTGTGTTCTGCTTCCCTACGTATAAATCACCTATGTTCCTTAATCAGACCCTGTAAATTATAAGGTTAGATCCTTCCATGAACTCTGGATTTTTGTATTTGTAAGTGAAATATTCCTTTTCACTTTCCCTTATGTCCTTTGCATAGTTTATTTTAGAGAAATATCCTTTTGTTTAGACACAAGAAGACAGTTAAATCTGTGCTTTTGTAACTTGGGAGTTAATTGATTCCGAATAATATTTACTCCTGGGCTTCTGTCATATTTCTTTGGCTTAAGCCTCAGTTGCCCTTAGTCCTAGCACCTCAAAAGCAGGGTCCTGATGAAGGGACTGGTTGGACCCAGGGCAAGCTGTGAGCTACCCTGGCATTGGAATGGGACAGGCCAAGTGCCTGTCTTATAATAAGTTAAGGGCAGGGTCGTGGACAAATTTTGTCATGACCCAAGGAGAAGTGACTGGACAAGGTTCCTTCAGGGATTAGGAAGCACTAATCTGACATGAGGACTATTGTCTGGGGCTATAGTGAGATGTCCCCAGGAGAGCCACCCTATATCTCAGTAATATATCTCTTACTGTGTCCATACAAAATGGCTAGAAAGAGTATCAAGAAGTAAAGCTAAGATGATTGTTATGGATTGAAAAAAGGACAAGTATGTCCTTAGGTGAAATTCAGCTCTTGAGTGGATCTCCTAGCAGGAAGAAATTTTTGTTTTAGAAGAGCTTCCCTGGAAGGAAGGGAAGGGCTTTACATATGTTGATCTGACCTAGGTGTAGTTGCTACCTACAACACTTGGAGGTTGGGCTCTAGACAAAGGATGTAAGACTGAGCACAGGGAGAGTAGCATGAGGGATGGGAGGAGATGGGAATATGGGGCAGTATGAGACTGGAATGCATGCACAGTGAGACTGGAACACGAGCCGGGGAGAATGGGACAAATGGCATGACCAAGATTGGAATAAATGGCTACTGATCACCAACCAGCCTGGCGGCCCTGTTCCCTCCGTTATGTGTCTGTTGGCGGCAGCTGCAGGCCGGGGTGGGGAAGCAGCTCATGGCCACAGAATGCATGTGGCGGGAGAGAGCCCATACCACTTATCTATTTTGTGACTACACAGTCAAGAAGATAGACATTGCATCAACTACCATGTCAGACCATGTTGTGCTGAAACTAGAACTTAATCACACACAGAAACAGAGAGTCAAATCAAACAGCTGGAAATTAAACAGCTCGTTGCTGAACAACTAGTGGGTTACAGAGTAAATAAAAGAAGAAATCAAAAGGTTCCTGGAAGCAAATAAGAGTGAGGACATGAGCTACCAGAACTTGTGGGACACAACTAAAGTGTATTCAGAGGAAAGTTTATTTCTCTGCAAGCATTTCTCAGGAAGGAAGAAAGGGCCTACAAAAATGACTTGACTTAACAGCTGAAAACCTTAGAAAATAACCAACAAAAGGAACCCAAACCAGGAAAGAGGATAGAAATAATAAAATGTAGAAGAGAAGTTAATGGTCTGGATTCCCAAAAAACAATCCAAAAGATCAATGGAACCAAGAGCTAGATATTTGAAAAAACAAACAAGATCCATAACAACAAGCAAGACTCACAAAGAAAGAGAGGGGCTGGAGCAATAGCACAGCGGGTAGGGCGTTTGCCTTGCACGCGGCCGACCCGGGTTCGATTCCCAGCATCCCATATGGTCCCCTGAGCACCGCCAGGGAGTGATTCCTGAGTGCAGAGCCAGGAGTAACCCCTGTGCACCGCCAGGTGTGACCCCCCAAAAAAAAGCAAAAAAACAAAGAAAGAGAGAACCCTAATCACATCAGAAATGAAAAGGGAGACATCACAACAGAAACCATAGAAATTCAAAGATTGTCAGAGATTACTTTGAGAATCTGTATGCCACAAGACAATAGAACCTTGAGAAATGGATAAAGTCCTAGGTTTCTATACTCTCCCAATGCTGAACCAAGAAGATTTGGAATATCTGAATAGACCTATCACCATCAAGGAAGTTGAAATGGTAATCAAAAATCTTTCCCAAAATAAATACTTAGGCCCAGACACATTCACTAGTAAATTCTTCCAAACCTCCAAAGAGGACCTGTTGTCAGTCCTTTTCAAACTTTTCCAGGAAATTGAAAAACACTCCCAAGCAGTTTTTTTTAAAATTTAATTTTATTTATTTATTTTTAAATTTTTATTGAATCACCATGTGGAAAGTTACAAAGTTCTTAGGCTTATGTCTCAGTTATACAATATTCAAACACCCATCCCTTCACCAGTGCCCATATTCCACCACCAAAAACCCCAGTATAACCCCCGCCCCCCACCCCCAACTGTATAACTGATGAATTTCACTTCATTTTCTCTTTACCTTGATTACGTTCCATATTTCAACACAAAACTCACTATTGTTGTTGGAGTTTCCCCCCAAGAATGACAGCCCTACTACCAAGGAAGCATTTGATAATTAGTTTTCCATTGCTGAGAATGAAGAGATATGTAGCCCCACTGCTCAAAGTACATAACTCTTTTTTCCCCCCTTTTTCCTTTTCTTTTTATTTTTCCCCTCATCCCCCTTCCTGCAGCTCATAGTATGGTGGACGCCATGCCACGTTTCTCCCTGAAAATGGGAAACAACCGGGAAAGAGGGATATTTCCTCTTCTCGGCCAGCGTGGGGCTGTTGCTTAGTTCATAGTCCAGAGAAATGGCTGCTACTTTAATAACCTTCAATATTTCAACAAAAACTCAATGTTATTATTTGGAATTCTCCCCCCCCCCAAGTCAGACTTGTTAAAAAGGAACCGTTTCACATTGCTGACAATTTAGAGATGTTAAGTCAGTTTTGGATTTCTGTATAAAGTCCAGGGAAAATTCTACCAGAAATTGCATAGCCCAGCTTACAGTCCCAGTGCATTGCTGTAAGAAGCTGCGCTGGATGCCCAAATGTGTTAGGTCTTCTGGAATCAAAGTCTTTAGGCGCAGAGGGTCCGTTTCACTCTCAGCAGCTCCGAATTTATCTGGGCCGAGGGCGTGCCAGTTACACCCACTTCCCATGATTCCTTAGGAGCCTCAAGTGTAAAAACCGTATACCTCTGGGTTCGGAGTCTTAGAAGATGGCTCCTTCCATGTGGATGTTGCTGCCGCTGCCATTTTCTGTGCAGGAAGACAGAGTGGGGAGGAAAGATCCATCCCCGGGAAGCACGGAGTTCTAGCCCAGCTCACAGTCCCAGTGCATTGCTGTAAGGAGCTGCACTGGATGCCCCCCTCCCCCCAAAAAAGGAACAGTGACCAAGGTACAAAGACAGCCTTCTGAATGGGAAAGTTTATTCACCCAAAACCCTTTTGATAAGGGTTAATCAAGGCACTGGTTGAAATTTATAAGAAGAAAAATCCAACCTCATCAAAACACAATGTAGGAGGAAGAAATGAGCAGAAAATTTCTGAAAGAAGAGATTCGAATGACCAAAAGGCTCATGAAAAAATGCTCTTCATCACTAGTCATTAGGGAGATGCAAATCAAAATGATAATGAGATATCATCTCACACCACAGAGACTGGCACACATCCAAAAGAATAAGAGCAACCAGTGCTGGCTTGGATGTGGAGAGAAAGGGACTCTCCTTCATTGTTTGTGGCAATGCTGACTGGTCCAGCCTTTTTGGAAAGCAATATGACCATTCTTCAAAAAAATTAGCAATTGAACTCCCATTTGACTCAGCAATATCACTTCTGGGAATGTACCCTGGGTGCCCAAAAACCCACAGTTTAAATACCAACTTCACCCTTATGTTCACTGTAGCACTAGTCACAATAGCCAGAATCTGGAAACCACCTGAATGCCAGAAAACAGACGAATTAGATAAAGAATCGATGACACATCTACACAATAGTATACTATTTGACTGTTTGGAGAAAATGAAGTCATAAAATTTGCCTATAAATTGATGGACATGGAGAGTATCATGCTGAATGAAATGAGTCAGAAAGAAAGGGACATATAGAATTGACTGCATTCATTTGTGGTTTATAAAAATATATATAGATAGTAGAAGACACATCCATGGCCTGGGAAAACAGGATCTAGGAGAACTGATCAATCGTTGGAATCAACCACAAGAGCATGTGTGGCAGATGGTAGGTAAGATAGATAGTGAAGGGACCAGGATGATAATAATAGCTGGGAATGATCACACTGGAGAAGAACTGAGTGTTAAAATTAGGTAAAAGGGTATACTGGATAACCTTTCAGTATCCAGACTGCAAACCACAATGCCCAGAAGGAGAGAGGGCGGAGGAGAGGGAGAGGGCGAGGGTTGGGGAGAGGGAGAGCAAGAGGGAGGGAAGCAGGGTGGCAGCAGGGGAGGAGCATTGATGGGAGGGAAATTGGAGACACTGGTGCTGGGAAATACACATGTTGGAGGTATGGGTGTTGGAACATTGTATGACTGAAACCTAGTTATGAGCAGGTTTGTAAAGATCTATCTCAGTGTTTCAGTAGTAAAATCTTAAATAAAATAAAAATATTATTGAGGCATCTATATTGCCATATGTAAACATATGAAACTGTATCCATATCTTATAGCCTACAGAAATGAAATGGAAACGTTTTCATTTTCTGAAAAGAAATATCCAACTGAATCCACACTCAGCTCATCAGATAAAGTGTTAACATTCAAGATATATAAGGCACTGATTAGGATCAACAATAACAACAAAAAGTCCAGAAATCCTATTAAAGCTGGGAAGGAATGAATAGACACTTCTCTGAAGAAGACAGGTCAATGTTCAATAGGCACATGAAAAAGCGCTCATCATCACTTATTACCAGGAAAATTGATGTATGTTGTATTACAATTGATGTATGTTGTATTACACAAGAATGGCACAATGTCAAAAAGCAAACTATAAATAACTCTGTAATTCATGGTGCTTTTTATAAACCAGATTTAAAAAAAAAACAAAAAACAAATGACACATATCAAAACCTTGGGAACAATTTGTATTGGTGGGGTGTGCTGAAAAGAGAATTCTCTGATAACCAATGTTGATCATAATCCTGGGGTCCATTGCTTGGAGAAAAATTAATATCAGTTGTGGGATTGATGTTGGAATGTGTATGCTTACAATTCTATTGAGAGCAACTATGTAAGTCATGGTGCTTAATTCATCATTATCCTGTTGATCTTCGAATTTCTTAAGCAGTCTCAGTAACGTCTCCATTCGTCCTAGCCTCTCATTACTCGTCCTTTCCATTGGTGCCGCATTGGAGGCTCTTTCAGGGTCGGGGGAATGAAACTCATCATTGTTACTAGTTTTGGCATATAAATACACCATGGGGAGTTTGCGAGGCTCTCCCTTGTGGGCAGGAGACTCTCAGTAGCTTGCCAGTTTCTCCTACAGGAAGAAGTAGGCTATAAGAACTAGGTTTCCGGGAGCTTGGTTTTATAGTCTCTGGATGTTGGCCGTTGGTGGGATTACAGCAGTCCCTGGGTGTGACCACCTAGCTACTGCAGAATGGGGAATCTGGGCAGAAGAGGCCCAGAAGAAGAAGTCTCGTTTTTTCATGATATTAACATTGGAAAATAAATAATATTGTAAGGTCAAGCCGAAGTCTATTACAGAAAAAGTATATTTTTATCTTTTGAGAAAACAGTAGTTGATTTTGTCCATCTCTTCTTTCCAAACCTAAATATTCAAATACCCTTATTTATGAGTTGTGCTTTTATTAATTATTATTTTTAGTTTTTTATTATTTTTTGCTTTCCGGTGATGCACAGGGGTTACTCCTGGCTCTGCACTCAGGAATTACCCCTGGAGGTGCTCAGGGGACCATATGGGATGCTGGGAATCAAACCCGCGTCAGCCGCGTGCAAGGCGAATGCCCTACACACTGTGCTATTGCTCCAGCCCCGAGTTGTGCTTTTAAAAACATAATATTATTATAAAAGTTTGTAATATTTTTTATTCCAGACTTTCTTATGAAAGTATCAAGTCATTAACTCTTTACCCTTCCCAACCCTTCCCATCCCATAGTCTGACCCCCCACCCTGAAAGGCAATTAAATAAGCTGCACTGATATTATTGTAAAAGCTTCTTACCATCACTTATTTTCTACATTTTCTTACACTGCACCTTTTTATTAAGTTATTGAATGTTGTATAAAGAGTTCTAAAAACATATTGTCATTAATAAAGAGAAATGTCAATTTAACTTTAATGCTCTCTTTCAGAATTTAATGTGTTCATTTTTATAGTTGTCAAAGTATTCTCTAAGCAGCAATGAATCTGAGCTTTATGTAATGACACATTTCTTTAAAAACTCAGGATGGAGAGCTGGTTAGAGTAGAGAAAAATTTTCTTTCTCATACTTCCATAACTCAAAATAGCTCCAATCCTGCCAGTCTTTATTGGTGACGACACCTGGTCTTGACCGGAAGCTATTTGGTAAGCAAATTTGTTCTGGACTGATTTGAGTACATGTACCTTATTTATTGTAAATGATCTAAGTATGTTTAAGTTTTCTGAAGACAATTTTTTTATTACACTATATTACCTAAGACAGGTATATATCTTTCCAAAATTGCACACACAAAAAAATCTTTTTGTGGGGAGCACTCTCATAGTGTTGCTTGGAGGACCATGTAGTACAGGGAATAGGATTCATAGATCTTTAATGAAAATTACACCCTTCAGTACTTGAATCATCTTCCTGGCTCTTTCGATAGTATCTTAACTCAATACACGTGGCCTTAAGAAAAAGATTATAAAAGATTATATGTGCTTCAGAAAAAGATTATAAACTGGTTAGATGTTATCCTTGCTAACGTTCAGTTTGTGGTTTATTGAGATGTGTGACAGTCAACACTGCCTTCAGTTGGTCTATATATAGTTACTGAGAGTTTACCAGTTGGAAAATTATCACATTTTTACACATTTATAAAACATGTTTTATATATGGTGTATACAATGCTAACTCAGTGGTATAGACATAGAATTTAAGGGTAAGTTTACAAATACAAGAGATTTGAGAGAGAACTTTTGTTATTGCTTTTTATTTTATCTTTAAATTTATTAATTAATAAAATAAGGCAAAATCACAGCAAATAGGGTATCTCTTCAGATGCAACGAATGAAAAGAAAATATGGAAGCGGGTGATAAAAACTCTGCAGCAAGTTTGTGGTTAGAAGAGAATTGCTTAGAAGAGAATTGTTGGATCATATGTATGTCATCTTGTTCATTTTTTGAGTCTCATCCTTTTGTATTTTCCTGATTGAGAAAACATCCCTACCAAAGGTGAATTTAACAGAAAACTTTTAAATCTGCAAAATATTTGTAATATTTTAGTATTAATTTTAAATATTATTGTAATAACAGTAATATCAGTAATATCTAATGGAAAGTTGTAAGGCTTGATTGGGTAGTGCTTGTAATGAATGATGCTTGGAAAGTAAGATGTTCGTAAACACTGCTTCTTATAAAGCTGTCTCACTTAGGACAGGTGGATATGGGTTTTGTTAGGAAATTATACATAATTGACTTTCATTTTCATTGTATATCACATTTTCTTTTTATGGACTAAATTGTTCCATAATCTTAGAAGATTTTTTTTAATAAGTGAAGTACTATTTGATGAAATAATCTTCAGTTGCTTTAGAACTAACGTTTATACTGGGAGTCTTTGAGTTAAGTGACACGATACTTCCAGATTTAATTTCTAGAATTTTTACAGGAAGCAGCAGAAATTGGAACTTAAGGGAATGCTAAAATATTTTTTGGTTTTATTTTATTTTTCTGAGTTCACACACAATGTTGGTGAGTCTTTTCTGGTAGTGGTTAGGGGACTCTCCTGGCTTTACTGGGAATTGAACCCAGGACCAACTGCACCACCACTGTTACCTTTCCTTCACCATTAAAAGGAATTCTTTCAATGCTGCTTGTAAAACTGGCTTCAAAGATGTGAATTCCCTAAGCTGTTGTCTGTTTTTGAAGCTCTGTATAGTTTGAATATGAATGATAATATAGCTGGATACAATATTCTTGGTAAGGTGTTCAATTTATTGAGTTTTTGTACTATATATTTCCATATATTTTCATATTCTTCTGACTCATAGAGTCATTTGATAGATCTGCTGTACATCTAATGGACTTTTCTTTTTTATGTAAATATCTTTTTTTGCTCTTGCTGCATTCGATGTTCTGTCTCTTTGGAGTTTGTCATTTGAATATAATGTGTCTTGGAGTTTTCCAAATTGGATTTACTTTTATTGGGACCCTTTGGTATCTCAGCACCTCTAATACTTAACTCTGGGAAGTTCTTATCATTTATTTAACAAATATATCTTCATCATATTTTTCTTCCTGTTCTTCAGGGACTTCGATGATTCTTATACTGTTCCTCTTGAACTCATCCTATAGTTCTGTTGTATGCTGGTCATTTCTTTTCAGACCATTTTCCACCTTCTACTGTATCCTGGTGGTTTACTCATTCTTGTCTTATAGCTCCTTGATCTTTCTCAGCTTCTGTTATTCTGCAGATCAGAGCTTTTACTGACCTTTTTGTTTTAATATCACCTACTATGTTCTTTATTTCTGCCATTTCTAACTATAGTATTTTTAAAAATTTCATCTCTCATACTTTCTTGTGCTTTGTTGACTACCTGTGCTATTGTTTCCTTGAACTCATTGAACATCCTCATCTGAGTGCCACTAAAGACAGTATCTGAGGATTATTTACTAGTGTTTATGTCTTCAGTGATATTATTTTTGCTCATTGAGCTTGGTGAGCGTCTGTGTGCTTTCCCCATTGCTTTTCTAGTGTTTTTGTTCGGGGGTCTTTATAGTTACCTTCCTCTTCCTCTTACCTTCCCTCCCCCACTCCCTATTGGAGAATTGTAGAACAGTTGTCCTGTTGTTCACCGATATGCTCGTGCAGGCACCAGTAACATCTCACAATGGAGTTGTGAGACTCCTTGTCACTGTTTTTAGCATATGGAATATGCCATGGGTAGCTTGCCAGGCTCTGCCATAGTGGGTGAGATACTCTCGGTAGCTTGCCAGGCTCTCTGAGAGGGGCGGAGGAATCGAACACGAGTTGGCCACGTGAAAGGTGAATGCCCTACCATTATGCTATTGCATTTTATTTATTTGTTTATCTATTATGCTTGGGCACCACATCTGATGGTGGTCGGGGCTACTGGAGGCTCTATTCTTTGGATTGCTCCCATAGTGCTTGGTGAATCATGTGGTGCTGGAGATCAAACCAGGATCTGCTGCATACAAAACATGAGCTCAGACCTTTGTGCTATGTATCTATCTCTGTTTTGGTTTACTATATTCAGGACAACCAGTGTGGATGTGGACAGCCAGTGCAATACCTGGATTTCCATAAATAGATTTTTATAGGCATATAGTAGACATAGGATCCAGCCAATTACTAGCTTTTCAACAAAGAGAAAAATGATCATCAGCAAATATTGATAGGTCTTGCCTAACTTTTTAAAAAAATTTTATTTATTTTTTATTGAATCACCATGTGGAATGTTACAAAGTTCTCAGGTTTATGTCTCAGTTAGACAATGCTCAAACACCCATCCCTTCACCTGTGCCCATATTCCACCACCAAAGTCCCCAGTATAGCTCCCACCTTCCACCCCCACCCCCCATCCCTGTCTGCTTAGTTGATAAATTTCAGTTCATTTTCACTTTACCTTGATTACATTCCTTATTTCAACACAACATTCACTATTGTTGTAGTTTTCCCCCAAGAAAGACAGCCCTACTGCCAATGCAGCATTTGATAATTAGTTTTCCATTGCTGAAACTGGAGAGATAGGAAGTCCCTTTGTTTCAAGTACATAGAGTTTTTCCCCCCTCCTTCCAGTGCCACCAAGTTCGTGCCTGCTTAATGAATAGTCCTCATATTATGGCTGACACCATGCTGCCCTACGAGAAAAAAGGATACTTCCTTTCCTAGGCCGGCGTAGGGCTATGGCTTAGTTCAGTCTAGAGACATGGTTGCGAGTAGTTTCTGGAACCGGAAGTAGTCTAGTTAGGCTCTGGATTCTGGTTGATCAGCAACATCGCGGCCACTCAAAAGTGTGGCCACCCGGGTCGAGTCTCGGTGGAACAATTGCTGGTATCCGCCCGAGACTTCCCAAGCATCCCGCTGTTCCAAGTATATAGGTCTTTTTTTTCCCCCCTCCCATTCCCGCACCTCTAAGTTCGTGCCTGCTTAATAGACTTCATAATATGGTGGACACCACACCGCGTTTCTCCCAGAAAAGGGAAAAGAACCGAGAAAGAAGGATATTTCCTCACCTCGGTTGGCTTAGTTCACAGTCTAAAGAAATAGCTGCTACTTTGATTACCTTCAATATTTCAACAAATAACTCGGTACTATTATTTGGAGTTTCCCCCCACAGTAAGACCTGCTAAAAAGGAACCTTTTCACGTTGCTGACAATCACTGCAATTTTTTACTTCCCTTTTGTGGTGCTCATATGATGGAGAAGCCTGGAGAGAAGAACCATGCCCCGCTGGAGGCCCATGGGCCAGTAGCTCCGATCACACAGTTTGGAGGCATTTTTGGGGCGCTGTTCGTGTCCAAAGGAGTTCAGTTGCCTCCGGGATCGAGCTCACGCGGCGGCAGAAAAGAACGTACCCACATGGCGCTGTGCTTAAATATCTGCGCAGGGCGGATCCGGAAATCCCGCCCCCTCAGCTTTCCCGGACATCCGCGGGTACCTGCATACTCTAAAAACCGGCAATCGCCTCTCTGCGTTCAATAAGAGAGAGTTGAGAGAGAAAAAACCGTGCCCCGCTGGAGGCACATGGGCCAGTAGCTCCGATCACACCGTTTGGAGGCATTTTTGGGGCGCTGTTCGCATCCAAAGGAGTTCAGTTGCCTCCGGGGTCGAGCTCGCGTGGCGGCAGAAAAGCGGTCTTGCCTAACTTTATACCCTGTTTATAGGGTATAATAATGACCTCCAGTCATTGCATGTTGTGATTTTTTAAAGCAAAAAATCTTTCTTTCCATTTTTAGCAAAATGGAAGTTTCTGAAAATTTCTCCCTTGTCCTTGCAATTTACTAGGATAATTTGAAAATAGGTATACAATTTCATGAAAGCCCACTTCTCTGCTCAGCTCAGTATTATACAGGTGGGTCTCTGTGATAGTGAATATTTCCAGGCTCTGTAGTATTTTCAAAAATGAAAGTACTGAAAACAGTTGCTCCAGTCTCAAAACTTGTAACAGGTATGAGAGTTTGTTGAAAAAAAGAGAAAGAAAAAAGTAAAACAACTCCCTTATGGGAGAGGCATTAGAAAGAAAAATCTATGGGGATAGGGGTCGGAGCAATAGTACAGTGGGTATGGCGTTTGCTTTGCACATGACCGAGGGATCGATCCTTGGCATCCCGTATGGTCCCCCGATCACAGCCAGGAGTAATGCTTGAGTGCAGAGCCAGGAGTAACCCCTGAGCACTGCTGGGTATGACCCAAAAAATTTTAAAAAAAAGGAAAAGGAAAAAGAGCCAACACAAACTGTGGGGCTGAAGAGATAGTAAAGGTATAGGACACTTCTTTTGGGAATGGCCGATCCAGGTTCAATCCCCAGAAATCCTCAAAGTCCCTTGAGCTTGTCAGGAGTAAGCCCTGAGAACCACGAAGTGTGGACAACTCCAAAAACAAAGACAAAAGTAAAAGAAAGCCAGGAATGGCTCATGTCTTAGAAAGCGACTTCTTTTTTTTTTCTTCCTTTCCCATTTTTTTATTTGATTTTTGGGCCACACCCAGAAGTTCTTAGGGCTTACTCCTGGGTCAGGGATCACACCTGGGGTGCTAGGGATTGAACCCAGCTGGATCACACACAAGGGAAATGACCTCCTTACTGTACCATCTATTCAGCCCAGCTTTTTTCTAGGTAAAACTATAGAAAAAAACCTTTACATTTTTCGTGTTTTTTTGCTAACGTAGCAAAATACTTGAGCTAAGGCTTGGGAATGTTGCTGACATTCTTTCTTCTAAAATTTATTTTTTTATTTATTCTTTTTTTTTTTTTGCTTTTTGGGTCACACCCAGTGATACACAGGGGTCACTCCTGGCTCTGCACTCAGGAATCACCCCTGGTGGTGCTCAGATGACCATACGGGATGCTGGGAATTGAACCCGAGTCGGCCGCGTGCAAGGCAAATGCCCTACCCGCTCTGCTGTCACTCTAGCCCTATTCATTTTTGTTAAAAAAATTATTTGCAAAGAGTTGTTCACAGTAATTGATTACATTCAGTATTGCAAAACCAATCCCATCACCGTTACACCTTCCCACCATCATTATTTTGAATTTTCTCACCACCAACCACGCCTGTCCCAAAGGCAGATGCTAATTTATTTTGTATTGCTTGTTATGAATAATTGACTAAAAATTATTTTAAAAGGTTTCCTTAGAGGAAAGTGTGTGAAAATTGTTGTATCTTATCTTGGAGCCATTAAGCCTCTGTATTAGAGATAATTGACATGTTGTTAGAGTGTTAGAGTTTGAGTCTTGTGTGCTAATATATATACACACACACATATATGTATTTATCAAGGTTGGTTGTATTCTACCTTATACCTAATCAAATGTGGTGTGCTCTACTCTTGGTATATCAGTGGCATAATCATATGAGATGTTGTGCCTGCGTGCTCCTAGAATTCTAACATTTTTTCATAGGATACTAAGACTGGAGTTAAATTATTTTTAACTGGATGTGATTTGGGGGTTTGGAGGCATCTCTGCAGTGTGTTGCTCTCTTCTGAGACTTATTTCTGGGTCTCTCTATCATGGCCGTTAACGCACTCAAATGGTGCGGAGAGGCAGTTTGTGCACATGACTGCCAGGAAAGGGGAGCACAGGGAGATGGGAGGAGGGGCCCATTCCTGACTCCAGAAGCCTGATGATTTCAGTCACAAGTTCCAAGTACCTGGGATTTTCAGTGGATCCAATCTCATGCGTGGGTGGCTTAGGGCGAGCCTGTAAAGATTGGCCTTGAGCATGGCGGTGATTGGGTTCTGGAGGTTTGCTGCTGCTGGGGTTCTTTTGGGGCGGGGGTATCACATCTGCCCCTTCTCAGGTGCCTAAATGAGATCAGCCTGGTGAGGGGTGGGGAGACATCTCTGCAGCGTGTTGCTCTTTTCTGAGATTTATTTGCGAATCTATTTTTTAATTTTTTTAATGTTATTTTTATAGTTATTCACAATAATTTATTACACTCAATATTTCAACACCAATCCCACCATTTTTATACCTTCCTGGCACTATTATTTCAAATTTTCCTACCACCATCCAAACCTGCCCCAAAGGCAGATACTAAATAATTTATTTTGTATTGCTTGTTATGAATATTGACTAAAAATGATCAAAAAGGTTTCCTTAGAGGACAATGTGTGAAAATTGTTGTATCTCACCTTGGAGCCATTAAGCCCCTATATAAGAGATCACTAAGATATTGTTACAGGTTAAGCCCCGTGTGTATATACATATATTTATACATATATATGTATCAAGATTGGTTGCCTTTTACTTTATACTCCATCAAATGTGGTATGCTACTCTTTGTATGTCAGTGGTGTAGAGTATGAGATGTCCCTCCAGGAATTCTAAAATTTTAAATACGGTGTTAGAGCTAGAGTTATTTTTAACTGAATGGTGATTTTGAGGACCCGAGGCATCTCTGCAGCATGTTGCTCTTTTCTGAGGTTTATTTGTAAATCGCTGGACCATGGCCGTTAATGTGCTTATATGGCACCCAGAGGTTTGTGGGCATGACTGCCAGGTAGCTGGAAGCACAGGTAGTTGGGAATAGGGTGACCATTCCTTAATTTGTTTCTTTTTTTTTTTTCACTTTTTTGAGTCACACCCGGTGATGCACAAGGGTCACTGCTGGCTCTGCACTCAGGAACTATCCCCGGCGGTGCTCAGGGGACCATATGGGATGCCGAGAATCGAACCCAGGTCAGCTGTGTACAAGGCAAACTCCCTACCAGCTGCGCTATCACTCCAGTCCTCCATTCCTTAATTTGTATCAGCCTAGAGGTTTCAGTCACAAACCCAGAATAGCAGGGTCTTCCAGTGGATTTATTCTCCTGAGTGAGGAGCTTGTCCCAAGCCCTGAAGATCAGCCATGAGCATGGGGGCGATTGGGTTCTGGAGTTTACGCTCACAGGGTTATGTTGGGACAGGCAGAGAGACCCACCCACCCATCTCCCTCCAAGGTTCCCCAGATGAAGTGCTGACATCCTGTTAATTTATAATTCAGACCTGTGAGACAAGTTATTTTATTGGCCTCAAGAATCTGATGGCTGTTCCATCATTTTATGACTGAAACTCAATCATGAAAGCTTTATAACTGTATCTCAGGGTGATTCAATAAAAAAAGACAAAAAACCAAAACCAAAACAAAAACAAAAAATAATTTGCAGATGGGGAGATAGCATTGCAGGGAGGGCATTTGCCTTGTACTCGGCTGACCTGGATTCAATCCCCAGCATCCCATATGGTCCCTTGAGCACTGGCAGGAGTAATTCCTGAGTCCAGAGTAGGAATAACCCCTGAGCATCACTGGATGTGACAAAAAAAGACCAAAAAAAATCTTCAGGCACCACAGATGTACTGCAGATAAGGATAATACACTCATAAAAATGAAATTTGAGATAGTGGGAGGTTTTTTTTTAATTTTATTTCATTGAATCACCATGTGGAAAATTACAATGCTTTTAGGCTTAAGTCTTAAGCATACAATGCTGAAACAACCATCCCTTCACCAGTGCCCATATCCCACCACCGAAGACAAAAAAAAAAAACCACAGTACACCTCCCATCCTGCCCCCCCCCGCACCCCGCCAGCCTTGTAACTGATAAATTTCACTTTACTTTCTATTTACTTTGGTTACATTCAATATTTCAACACAAACCTCACCATTATTATTAGGAGCACCCCAATAGAGTCAGACCTGCTGTCAAGAGAAATGAGGTCTCTTTGGTTTTGTATTTCTGTGATTTAGCAACTAAGTCCAGGGAGATTTCTTCTGGATATTTGATCATTGCAAGCTTGTAAACCCCATCTGTGGTCGTCATAATATGGCGGTCCCCATGCCCTTCATCCCCGGGAAGGGACAGGCGAGAGAGAGAGAAATACCTTTCCCCTCCTGGGCGGGCATGGGGTTGCAGCATAGTTCTCTGGCTGGAGACATTCTGCAAGAAGCTGCCCATGTTGAAGTTGGTTCAGCTGGGTCTGGATTCACGCTCGTGCAGCTGCGGAGGAGCCACACGCGCGTGCGGCCCCCGGGGTCACATCTCGGCAGCGGTCGATAGTGGGAGATTAAGATGGAGTTTCTCTGGGAAATTGGTCAGGGGACAATAAGGATTTCTGCTGGTTACTGGCAAAAGAGGCTTTCTCTATCACTATTGAAAAAGCACAGACTCCTCAATGACACAGCAAACAAAAGAACATGTAATTTAGTTCTAAAGAGATGGAATTAACAAAATAAAATAGATTATATTCTTATATATTGGTTGCTACAACCCAGTAGAAGGTTTATATATGTTAGGCTAATGTCAAGTCAATTTTTATTTTATTTTATTTTATTTTATTTTTTTTGCTTTTTGGGTCACACCTGGTGATGCACAGACAGGGGTTACTCCTGGCTCTGCACTCAGGAATTACCCCTGGCCATGCTCAGGGGACCATATGGGATGCTGGGATTTGAACCCGGGTCGGCCTCGTGCAAGGCAAACGCCCTACCCGCTGTGCTATCTCTCCAGCCCAAATTTTTATTTTAATCAAATAAGAAATTAAACTTTTACAATTAAGGTAGAACAAGAATCATAATGAGAGAAAAATATGAAAGATGAGTTGCCTGGAATGAAAAAATTGCCAAAATAAGAACCAACCCATATGAGAGTAGAAATTATTGATACATTTTCACTAAATCAATTATAAATAAATGAAGAAATTATTCTGGAACACAGAAAAATTAGGGAGGTGCAAAAGTAGCAAGACAAGAGATATTATCAAGGTACCACTAATGTTACATTTGGCTTGAATTACTTTAGACAAGCTACTTCCTGATGGTAGATCCCCAAACTTCCTTTTTCTTGGAGATTGGAGGATGTACTTTAGAAAAAAAAAAGGGGGTAATCATATGTTCCTTCTCCACCCTCGCACTCTGTCACTCAGGTATATGAATTAGATAATGGCTTCTCACCAACTACAATATCCAGGAAAACCTTTCTCAAGGATCTAAGACTTCCCTTCAAAGAACAATCATCACAAAACATAATTGCCCTGAACTTAATTATGTTTCTATGGGAGGGTAGGAATCTAACTTCAATAAGTGCCAGTTAGCTAAAAGACTAACTTATCATTTTGATCTTTCCTCTTAATGTCTTTTAGTACTTTTCCATTAGCTCATCCTAGCTCTGAAAGATTCTCTTTTCTCCCCCTTGAGTGGGGTTTAATGCATTTCCCTTTCACCCCCATCTTAATAGTTCTCAAGTCTTCTTTTACTCTTTAACTTTCTCCAGTATAATTTTACTTTGGCACATTGATCCTTGTGATTCAATATGTTTAATAAGAATTCAGTAATAATGATAATACAAGACCGGAGTACATACAGAGGTGCAATAATTTAAGAGTCACTGTCACTGTCTGTCATCCTGTTGTTCGAGCGGGCACCAGTAATGTCTCTCATTGAGAGACTTATTGTTACTGTATTTGGCATATCCAATACACACGGGTAGCTTGCCAGGCTCTGCCACTCGGGCTCGATACTCTCAGTAGCTTGCCAGGCTTTCCAAGAGGGGCGGGGGAATCGAACTTGGGTCAGCCGCGTGAAAGGCGAACGCCCAACTGTATGGAATAAAATTTTATGCATTCAAAGACTCTAAAGAGTCAAAAACTTACAATAGCAAAGTATGGAGATACATTTTGAGAAGAAATCAACTTATAGATATGGTGAAATAACCTGTTTTTTCCTTAAATTTTTTTCATTATTTTTGAGGTAATGTATTAAAATGGTTTCCATATCATTTTACATTTGCAGTCTGCTTCACCATCCTCACCACTAGAGTTTTACTAACTCTCCATCACTGTTCCAAGATCTCTTTTTCCTCTTCTGCTTTTATTATATATCTATATCTATATCCATATCTGTATCTATATCTATCTATATAGCTACATATCTATATTTATATCCATCTATCTATATATCTTGATTTACTCGAGCAGGCGTCAGTAACATCTGCATTCGTCTCAGCCCTGAGATTTTAGCAGACTTTCCTTACTTGTCTTTCCCAATGATTGGAGGCTCTTTCAGGGTCAGGGAAATGAGACCTGCTATTGTTACCTGTTATTGTTACTGTTACAGATGACAGTGATACAGTGATACAGTGAAATATATTCATATATATGTATATGTATATACATATATATATATATTGTGTGGCTGGAGCGATAACACAGCGGTTGCATGTTCGCCTTTCACGTGGCCAACTCGTGTTCGATTCCTCTGCCCCTCTCGGAGAGCCCAGCAAGCTACCGAGAGTATCGAGCCCACGCAGCAGAGCCTGGGAAGCTACCTGTGCGTATTGGATATGCCAAAAACAGTAACAATAAGTCTCTCAATGAGAGACGTTACTGGTGCCCGCTCGACTAAATAGATATATTGTGTCACACCCGGCAATGCACAGGGGTTACTCCTGGCTCTGCACTGAGGAATTATTCCTGGTGGTGCTTAGGGGGCCATATGGTATGCTGGGAATCGAACCAGGTTGGCCGCGTGCAAAGCAAACACCCTACATGCTGTGTTATTGCTCCAGCCCTTATAATAATTTTAAGGTTGTATAGGAACTCTTTTAAGGAAAGAAGATAGCAGAAAGGAAAATAAGTTTAACTGTAGCACTGTCGCACTGTTGTAGCACTGTTATCCTGTTGTTCATTGATGTGCTCGAGCGGGCACCAGTAATATCTCCATTGTGAGACTTGTTACTGTTTTTGGCATATCGAGCACACCACAGGTACCTTGCCAGGCTCTGCCGTGTGGGCTGGATATTCTCGGTAGCATGCCGGGTTCTCCTAGAGGGACGAAGGAATCCAACCCAGGTCAGCCGTGTTGGCCACGTGCAAGGCAAACACCCTTACCCACTGTGCTATCGCTCTAGTCCCTTAACTTTACAATAGTGCAAAAATAATATTATCTCAGTAAAATGAATTTAAAATTAGTACATTATGTTTGCATTCTCAGGATATTATTTAATAAATTATGAAGATATTAAATATTCATTTAAAACAATATTTTGTGCCTAGATAATATAATATTCTGATCAATTTGAGGTACAGCAGGTACTAGCCTCAAACCAGTAAACAAATAACAAAAGATGAGACAAAATAGCCGCACAAACAAAACCCTAAGAATAGAAAGTGGTAGAAGGAAAAAAAATTTTTCATAACACATTTTCTGGACACACAGTAGTCAGTATGAATGACTAGTCATGCCCTCAAAGATGAATCTGAAAACAGAATATGAGAAGGAGAAACGAAGGCTTTAAAATTGAAATGAAAGATAAAATATTAATGTATATCATTTAGAAAAAACTTTGCAAACCATAACTTTTACAGTGGCAGAAAATGCTAATCAGTGTTAGAAAAAGAGAAATGAATGGGCAATAATTCATAGAATTCAAAAAGTGACTATCTTAGAGGAACTACAGAAGCTCAGTGTTGGTCACCAGTTTTCCACTAGTAAAATTTCCATGATGGGTGGGCTCTTGCTCTTTGGTGTAAGAAGAATCACTCTTACGCTGGTGCACACAAGAGGCAGGAAGAAATACTCGAGTGGACATCTGGATGACAAGGACGGCAACCATTGGTTCTTCATCTAATGTTCCTGCAGTGATTTTTTTAAAAAACTTTATTTATTAAAAATTTATTTTAGACATGTGGCTTGCAAAACTATTTTGTTAGTGAAATAAGTGCCCCTCCACAGGTGGCTTCTGTGAGGCAGAGAGGAGAGGGACAGTCACTTCCTCCTGATCCCCCTCTGCCACCCTGAGGCCGTCCGTGAAGACTAGGACTGATAAGTCTGCAGTGAGCCCCCTGAGGCATGGCCCAGAGCCCCGCCAGCCCCATGAGGAGGCTGTCAAGCCCATCTGATGTCTGCTTGGTCTTCTCTGCCCTGGGGTTGATCCCCACCACCTGGTTTCTTGGGGAGCCACGGACTCAGGTTGGAGTGAGGAATTGCTCTTTGCAGGAAAGGAGTCAGTCCCTGACCTTATCCAGGTTGCTGGGTTCTTGTCTCTCCTCATTGGAAAGAATTTCAGGAGTAGATGAGCAGTAAAGTAAAATTGATTTTATTTGGAGGTTTTTAGGAAGGGGAGGATGGGAAAAAAAAAAGTGAATGAGTAGAGAAAATGCTCAAGAGAGAACACAGCCTTCGCCAAAGGTGGAGAGAGCCCCTTTCACTTCACTGGATGTGAAAGCATGAAAGCCCGAGTCTGCAGAGGGGTGATGCGGGCGTCATATGTGCTCAGCCATGCGGGCACAAGCAACACATCCTTTGTTCAAGGTGGCTTTTACAGAGTTTCTCCAGTCCACCCCCACCTGGGGCTTTCTGGCTAGTTAAGAACCAATTGCTAGGGCTGTTGTCAGGGGGTAGAGTTGGGAGGGTCCATGATCCCCTTTGAAAACTCCTTTTCTTGACCTTTATTCCTGCTGGATCTCCTCTCTGGGCTGGATTCAGCCTTCTCTGACCTGGGCTAGCTGAGGGTTAATAAAGAGGAATCAAGGGTTGTGTGTATGTGTGTGTGTGGGAGACGAGGGCTTCCCTAATCTACCTGCCTCCATCAGGGTTTTATGCATGGAACATTCCAGCAGCACAGCCTCTCCCATATGTGCACTGCCCTGCACCATTGTCCCAATGTCCCACTCACTGCTTTTTTTTTCCCATCTCCCTTCCCCCTGCGTAAATTTCCTCCTACTTAAGACTAGTTTTTGTTGCCTTTGGGCATTCTTTATATCCAGCATATAAGAGAGATCATTCTGTGCCTGATCCTCTCCTCACTAACTTGACTCTGCATGAGACTCTTCAGAGCCTGCAGGCAGCAGCAAACTCCGACTTCATTCTTTCATAAGGCTGAATAGTATTCCACTATGTATTGAAAGCACTGTCACTGTCATCCCATTGGCATACTGAATATGCCACGGGTAACTTGCCAGGCTCTGCCATGTGGGCGAGATACTCTCGGTAGCTTGCTGGACTCTCCAAGAGGGAGGGACGGAGGAATCGAACCCAGGTCAGCCGCGTGCAAGGCAAAAGCCCTACCTGCTGTGCTATCGCTCCAGCCCACTGTGTATAGATATAGTAGTTTTTGCAGTGGTATATTGTAGACTCCTGGATGGGGTCTGGGCTGTGATGGGAGCCTCAATTTGGGGCCTTGTCATAGAGTCTATCAGGACCGACAGAGAAAAGAGAAAATGGGAAGAGAGATGATTAAAAATGTGAAGTCTTCAACCCAGAGGTACTCGCTTTGTAGTGATGTGACGCGCAAGAGATCATGGGATGGGGGTATTACCGGCACACCCTCAGCCCAGATGAGATCTGGAGCAGCCGCGCACGACACAGGCCCCTCTGCTCCTTAAAGACTATGATCCGGGAGGTTCTACTAACCCATTTTGGCACCCAGAGACTTGTAGAAATGCATCTAGACTGTAAACTGAGCTAAAACAACAGAAATCCAAAACCGCGTGGCCGCAACAGCTCCTATAATCTTCATTCT
Source organism: Sorex araneus (assembly GCF_027595985.1). Taxonomy (NCBI): domain Eukaryota; kingdom Metazoa; phylum Chordata; class Mammalia; order Eulipotyphla; family Soricidae; genus Sorex; species Sorex araneus. The sequence goes on along the minus strand of NC_073307.1, from coordinate 71,397,165 downwards.
CAGCCATGGAAAACAAACTATCAAATGATGCCTTTTCAGCAGGTTTGATTGTTGGGGGAAAATTCCGAAAAATAGTCAGTTCTCTGTTGAAATATTGAATGTATCCAAAGTATAGAGAGAATAAAGTGAAGATCATTGGCTACTCAGTTGCCGGGGTTGGGGGGGTGGGAAGGGGGTGTATTTGGGTTCTTGTTGGGGGAACAGGGGCACTGGTGAAGGGATGGGGGTTTGATCATTATATGACCGAGACTTAAACCTGAAAGCTTTGTAACTTTTGTCACGGTGATTCAATAAAATAAAATTAAAAAAATATGTGAAGTCTTCATAGTTTCCAGCCTGTGGCCTTTCTTGCTGATGTAACTTTGTGCTATAGAAGTTACTGCCTTCTTCTGTGAAAGTATCTTTCTATTAAAAAATGATATCCTGAATATTATCTTGCAGTCACGTTGTTAAAGTGGTCGTGACCTCACAAGCTGCCAAGGGGTCACTGATTTTCAATGAATGGCAAGAGATGTTTAATGATGATGATGGTGAAGATGATGATTACAGTGATTTGAGGCACTGTTTCTTTTCTCTGAGATTTTATAAGGAAAAGAAAGAGCAGCAAAGACACTTTCACAATCTTAGAGCGTGGGGTTGAAGGAGGAACAGGAAAGCTACCTCTGTTTTTCGGTGAGAAGGTTTTGGACTGTAGTTGGAAATGTTTAGAAATTACTCCTAGCTGAGCTCAGGGACTATAAGTAGTGCTGGAAATCGAACTGGACTGGTCACATGTAAATACTTTTACCTCCCCCCTCCTCAGACTATCTGAAGTTGTCTTTTTTTTTTTTTTAATGATTTGGATGACTTCTTGTTTTACACACTCCTTTACCACTCTACTCCTCAAATGGGTGGGAATACCTGAGGTGAGGTCCTGACCATATTTGTCCACTTTCCTAGTGGACATGTCATGGTAATTATAAAACTGCTATGGTATTAATTTGATGTAGTCTAATGGATTGTATCTGAGCCAACCTTAGCTCCTCTGTCACTGAAGTCTGACTTATGTTTGTTGGTTATAATACAGGAGAGGCCCTTTGGGGGCATAAAATTAAGTGGAAGTTTTCTCTCACCCTGAATTTGGTCTTTGTAAAAAACTAAAGCTCGCCGACGAGCGTGTGCAAGCGTGTACACTCGAGGGCTCTCCAGGTGCTCTGTCTCACGCCCGAGTTCGGTGCTCTGGAACCACTGTGTGTGGCTGTTGGTCAAGAGCAGGCGACGGAAGGAAGAAGGCCAGATTGGTTGCTCGATCAGTTTATTTCATTCTCTCTCCACTTCTCTCCTGGTTCTGGATCTCTCTCTGGATCTTCTTCTATCTCCCTCTCCTGTCTTCTTCTTCTGTTTCCCCTCTCTGCCACACAGTCTTAGTTTATATAGCAAATTACATAGGGCAGTAGCAAAAAGGTGGGTTTAACATCAACAAATCAACAAAGAAGGGCAAGACCATTTCTTGAGGAGATTAACAAAACCTCATCTAAGGAAATCTCATCTAAGGAGACCCACTCAAGGGTGTGATTCCAAACAAGGGTGTGTCAGGGTGTGAGCTAGTAATCTGCTTAAATAGTTACAGTAAATCTACTTCTAATATATCTAGCAATGTCATTCTGTATGAGCACAGTAAGAGATATAAAGTTTGGTTCCTCCTGAGGACATCTCACTATACAGTCCTCAGGCCAGGTTAATCTTCCTAACCCCAGCAGGGTCCTAGTCTTGTCGTTACTTTTGGATCATAACAGCATTTGCCCATGACCATGCTCTCAACTTATAGTTGAATATTGTGGTGCTTTTGCCTGGCCCATTTCGATGCCAGGGTAGCTCACAGCTTGCCCTGGGTCCATTCCGTCCCTCGTTAGGACCCTGCTTTTGGGGTGTTAGGAACTAAGGGCAACTGAGTTAAGGGCAATTGAAAGCAGATGCTCAGGAGTAAATATTATTGGACTCAATCAACTCCCAAGTTACAAGCACAATATTAATTGTCTTCCTGTGTCCATACAGAAAGGATATTGCTTTAAGGTAAACTATGTTCCCTAAGGCAAGGCTAAAAGGACAAACCCCATTTTATCCTCCAGGTCTTGGCATTATTCTGTTGGATATATGGTTTAATAGGAGCTACCTTCTTTTCTTTTCTCTGCCTTTTCTCTTACTATTATTAACTCTTGATGCTGCATTACTAACAATCACTGTCACTGTCACTGTCATCCTGTTGCTCATCGATTTGCTCGAGTGGGCACCAGTAACATCTCCATTGTGAGACTTGTTGTGACTGTTTTTGACATATTGAATACGCCAGAGGTAGCTTGCCAGGCTCTGCTCTGTGTGTAAGATACTCTTGGTAACTTGCCGGGATCTCTGAGAGGGGCGGAGAAATCAAACCCCAGTTGGCTGCTTGCAAGGCGAATGCCCTACCTGCTGCACTATCGTTCCAGCCCGTAACTAACAATAAAAGAATTAAAAGAAAGATTTATGAAGTACTCATAGAAAATATGGAGAAAGATTTAAAGATTGATTTCTAGAAGATTGTGGTTCATGTACATAGAAATAGATTAATTGTATAAAATTGCTACTCTTATTCGAGCATTGTATAACTGAGATTTAAACCTGAAAACTTTGTAACTTTCCACATGGTGACTCAATAAAAAATTAAAAAAAAAATTGCTACTCTTAACCACTTCTAATGTACAAAAAGAGTGGTGAGGTAGATTAATATGCTCCAACTTAATAAGAGAGAGAGTCTCTTGCCCACACGACTGGCTGTCTTCCCTGGGGCCCCTTGGAGGGGATGGGCTCCAGCTTCCCTCCCTGCCCCGAGCAGAGCTCCCGGCGGCCGAAGACCACCGGAACCTAGCCAGAGCCATGCTCAAGGCCCCTCTCCACATGTTCGGACAGGCCTCATGCATGAAGGTACCGGCAGAGGAACCCAGGCGTGTGTAATCCCATCAACGGTCAACATCCAGAGACTTAAAAGCAAGCTCCCAGAAGCGATATCTTATAACCTGCTTCTCCCTCTGGGAGAAATTCGCAAGCTACTGAGAGCTTCTTGCCCACATAGGACAGACTTGCAAGCTTCCCATGGTGTATCCATATGCCAAAGCCAGTAACCAGCTGAATCTCATTCCCCTGACCCTGAAAGAGCCTCCAATGCAGCATCGTTGGGAAGGCCGAGAAGAGAGAGGCTTCTAAAATCTCAGGGATAGGATGAATGTAGAGGTTACTGAGACCACTCGAGCCATTCGACGATCAACAGGATTTCGTGATCATGATCTTGATCGTGAACTTAATAAAATGTGTACAAAAACATACCTCAGTATTTTAGTGTTGTCAGTGAGTGGAAGATTATAGTTTATTTTAATTACCTAATTGTAGCACTGTATCACTGTCATCCCATTGTTTATCGATTTGCTCCAGCGGGCACCAATAACATCTCCATTGTGAGACTTGTTACTGTTTTTGGCATATAGAATATGCCATGGGTAGCTTGCCAGGCTCTGCCATGCTGGCAGGATACTCTTGGTAGCTTGCTGGGATCTCCTGGAGGGACGGAAGAATGGAACCCGGGTTGGCCGCATGCAAGGCAAACCCCCTACCTGCTGTGCTATCGCTCTAGCCCAATTACCTAATTGAATTAAAATAATTGAACAAATACAATACACAACAAAGATACTTTGTAATCTGAACAACGTACCTTGGAGAATAAGAATTTGTTTTTGGTAATCTTGGTATGGGGAAACTGAATGTTGAATCAATGATTAAAACATAATTATGAGATAGAAAAAAAATTAACTGCAAATGAGGAAAGCTATGGAAATTGTTTATTTTATTTGCCTCACCATGTGAAAGAATTAAAACAATTTTAAGTATGTCATATTTAATTTAGGAAATTATTTTTCTTTTATTTTTGTGTTGTCTGATAAAATATTCTATGGATGTTACATCAACTTTATTATTATTTTTTACAAAATTTAATTGTATGACATAATATAGGAAGTAATGAAAACATCAATGATACGTGAAAATATATAATCACAAGAGAAAAATTTTGTACAAAAGTTCAGAGTATATTTATAATGTAGTATTTTATTTTTGTTTTGGGTCTCACCTGGCAGTGCTCAGGGCTTGTTTCCTGGTTCTGCACTCAGGAATTACTCCTGGTGGTGCTTGGGGACCATATGGAATGCCAGGGGTCAAACCTGAATAACTCATGCAAGGCAAATAGTTTATTTGCTGTAAGGCTTTGTTTACATGAATAAACAACTTGCATATGCTTATCCATCTATATATCCATATATAATATAAATGCCGAAATATTTTTGTTTTTGAGCCACACCTGGTGGTGCTCAGGGCTTACTCCTTACTCTGCACTCCGGAATTATATGTGGTTCCATCCCATCACCACATCACTCTTTAAGCCTTACCAAGAGTGATCCTGAGCACAGAGCCAGGAAAAATTACTGATACTGCCTGCTATGTCCTCCAAACCAACAAAATAAAACAAAAGAAAATCCACACAAATTCAGCATGTTTCATTACCTCAGTAACTGACAGATTTAGCATATTAAAAGTATCCAAATTGCACTTATCACTTGATACATATTAAAGATGGATTTATTGTTTATCTTCAATTAAAATTTAGCATAACTAATGTAACCTAATTCAGAAGGGGTCCTTCAAAAGCAAAGAAAAAATTAATTATATCTGTAATGTTTAATTTCTTTAAGAAAACATCTGAAAGAAGTATGGTACACTTATGTTCTGTTTCTTTCAAAAGTGTTGAACAGACCTTGTTGGCAGTAACAACACAAAGGAAAGTTAGCTTGATGGGAACTTATTGATACATATACAAAATCCATATGAAGAAAAATAGTTACATTACCAGGTGTTTGGAAGGGAGATATGCGTAACTTGAAGATGTCATATTTTGTTCTTGCATAGACAGACTTGTATAAAGGAATTTATGATTTCTATTAATGCATTAATAAAAAGCTCAATAAATTATGAATTATTAAAATAATAGGAATAACCCAATGAGTGACTTGTATAAATATAATTACATTCTAGTTGGAGTTGTTACTTAATACTTTGAATAAAGCAGAAAATTATACAATTATTTCATAATGTGGATTTATTTACAGTATACTTTTGAGTCTTTACTGTTTTCTCTATTTCTGTTTTATACTACTCCATTACTCTCCATCCCTAAGTAGTAAAAGCTCTTTAATTCCTCTTCCTCCTTTCTGGGTATATTCAAGTCTTTCCTCCTATTTCTGATGTAGCACTGTTGTCCCGTTGTTCATTGATTTGCTCAAGCGGGCACCAGTAATGTCTCCATTGTGAGACTTGTTTTTACTGTTTTTGGCATATTGAATACGCCACGGGTAGCTTGCCAGGCTCTGTCGAGTGGGCGGGATACTCTCGGTAGCTTACCGCTCTCCGAGAGGGATGGAGGAATCGAACCTGTGTCGGCCGCATGCAAGGCAAACGCCCTTCCTGCTGTGCTATCGCTCCAGTCCTCCTATCTCAGTTAAATAAATTGCTAACATGTAAAATTCATTAGTCACTTTAATAAAATGAATCACTTTTCATTGAATGCTAGGAAACATTATGTTAGTATAAAATGAAGGACATTCTAGGACTCAGACATGCCTACCTCTTTAGTCTCAACTTTAGCACTGAAAAAACTCTGGAAGCTTCTGCCCATTCCTTTTCAGAGGAATCCCCCGCCAATTTGCTTCACCTGCGTTTTGTTTACTGATTTTAAATATATATTTTTAAGCTACTCTATCTGATTCTCTCTCTGATGGAATTGACTTTCTTTTGGTTATCTTCCTGTAGACACTTTTACAATGCAGACTAAATTTTGTAATTTTAAAAATATATAAATTCTTCCTGTACTTCTCCCTCTGGGAGAAACTGGCAAGCTTCTGAGAGTTTCCTGCCCACATGGGACAGCCTTGCAAGCTTCCCATGGTGTATTCATATGCTAAAGCCAGTAACAAGCTGGATCTCATTCCCCTGACCCTGAAGAGCCCCCAGTGAGACATCATTAGGAGGGCAGAGTCGAGATAGACTTCTAAGATATCAGGGAAAGGACGAAATGAGATGTTACTGGGCCCGACCGAGAAATCGGTGATTAACGGGATTTCGTGATTCTTGATATATCCTTCCTGTACTCAGTGCATTCCTCATGACATCATTTCAGATATCTTTTTTGTACTTTGTTCCCAGCAACTACACAATAAGGTATAGTCTATACATAATTAATAAATGTTAAAGTGAGATTTTGAAACTTTTTTTTTCTTTTTGGGTCACAGCCGGAGATGCACAGGGGTTACTCCTGGCTCTGCACTCAGGAATTACTGCGGCGGTGCTCAGGGGACCATATGGGATGCTGGGAATCAAACCCAGCTCGGCCACGTGCAAGGCAAACGCCCTACCCACTATGCTATCGCTCTAGCCCCGATATTTTGAATCTTAACTGAATTCATTTAAATAAAATAACATAGATACAGCAGATAATCACTATCCCAGAGAAGAAGCAAACAAGAAGACTAAATTTCTTGACATAGGAGGGCATATAACAGTATCTCTAGTTTTACTGGTTACTCATTCTTTTATTTGTTTATTCCTTTAAGTGTGCCTGAGGGCTTGATTAATAGTACTGTGGATAGAATGCTTGCTTCCACAGAGGCTGTTTAGGGTTCAGTTCCTGCAGATGGTCACCTGAGCCCTGCCGGAAGTGATCCCTTAGCTCAAGCCAGAAGTAAGCCCTGAGTACCAGCAGGTGTTCATTTAAAACAGCATTTAAATTACTTAAACCATGAAAAATTAGCCTCAATAATTCTTACTTAAAATACTCAGTTGGACTTATATCATGACCTGTATATTTTTAGTATATTTGATAACATTATCAAATAATTATAAAATTATAAAATGTCCCTTCTTTCATCTCACTATTGTTATATTTAGATATGCAGAACCTGGCGAGCTATCTGTAGCATACTTGATATGCCAAAAACAGTAACAATGACAGTTCCCATTCACCTGATCCCGAAAGAGCCCCCAATACACCATTGGGCTACTCTAGCACGTGACAGGGACAGATGGAGACGTTACTGGCACCTGCTCGAGAAAATTGATGAACAATGGGATGACAGTGATACAGTGACAGTGATATTTATATAAAGTATCTATAAATTGTTGCCCCTAAAGTATGTAAAATAATGAACTAAAACAATAAATTCAGTAATGCATTGACGGTCTAGCCTTAATTAAATCTCAACAAGGGACTTTGAATTTTATTGTTTTATTGTACTTAACTTTAATTAAAATATTATTTTTCTTGTTTTTCACTTAGGTAACATGATTTATAATAGATTTCATATTATTTTATTACCCCACCTCCATTACCACTGCCCCACAATTCCTTCCCCCACCACTGATTTAATTTAAATATCTATTATCTATTAATCACTATTTGTAAGAGATATTATAAATATCAAAGCCTTAAATAGTCTGCACACATGGATATTACTCTTATTTTATAGTTAGGGAATGTGACTTTTTGGGTAGTGCTATGACTTAGTCAATATAACAAGTAGTTAATGCCAAGTCTCAAAGGCATAGACAAAAATCACTTCATACTATTTCTCATGATTATAAATGCAATTCTGATTTTAGATATTTTTGATATACATATATCTATTATTAAAATAATTAAATTTTAATTTTAATGAAAAAATTTTAATGAAAAACCTTGAAAATTCTAGACAGATCGTTTTCATTACCAAACAAATACATTTGTATTTCTTATTTATATATTTTAATTTTCTTTGAAGGGAAGAATTTTCTTTTTCTTTTTCCTCCCTTGTTTTTAGGGAAAGAAATCTAGGTTTCTGATCATTCCAAAAGTTCAATGTATTAATCATCTCAAGAAATGAAACAAAATTACTTATAATAGACATTTCAGTTTATAAAATCTTGACTTAGTTACATTTGATAGAAGCAGGAATTTGATATTAAACATTTAACCTGTAACCTAGATACATAGAAAAAAATGTTTTCCTACAGTTTGATATAAAAAGAACTTTAGCAAGTTTTATTTATTCTCATCTTTTATTGTGCAGTATAATGACTGAAAATTGAGTTTTTTAATAGCTTTAATAGTCTAAAACTGAAAGGATGATTTTGTGGCATTTCAGAGTCCAGAATTTTTCCATAAAAATTGAAAGTAGACAATTTGTCTTAGTTTCTGAGGATTAAGTGACCAAATTAATTTGCACTTTGTTACTAATATTTTGGAAATAAAATTGTAAAGGGAGAAAAATTTGTTTCTTTTGTTTCTTAATTGTTCCATTCATTTGTGTAGCCCATCTTCTTTCATGCCATTGTAGAAATTCTGAGCATTGCTGAGAGGGTTTTTGGAAAGTGATTTGAAAGAAAAGTTTCTAAGTGGTTGAAGCATGTATGGTGTCATGAAGGTAAAAAAGATGCTAGCGTGTTTTGAATTTTTTTCCTTTCATTTGACAGAGTAACATTTTTTGTTGTAGAACAATTACACTTGCTCTAGATTTTCAAGCGTTTCCTTGAAACTCCATTGAGTTTGAATTGTTATTTTATGGGACATGGGGGATAAAATGATACTCTAAAACTAATTAGAAGGCATGAGTGTTAGGAAAATAGTTAAAACTATTGCTTCAAATAATCTTGGATGTTCTGACATTTATTAAAGCACTTAATTTTATTAATTTATTACTTATTAAAGAGATAGTAAGGTGAGCCACTATTATATATAAATCGACTAAATATTTTGTGTATAATTGAAATTAATTTTATAATGTAGGTCAATATAAAGTCATTTAAAGTCATTTAATTTGTAGTTAAAAATTATACGTTTTTTGTGATTGTTGATGCATCTTCTACAAAATAAATTGTCATGCACTGAATTTCTAATTTTTTGAAACTTGTTAAAATTTGCATTGGTGATCATACTATCCAGAACCAGATATTTTGTCACTCTGTACTGAGGGTCTTTAAATGGTTGTACCTTGTTTTTTGAAGATTTTTTGTCCATAGAACTAAGCTTACATAGTGTGGGGAGGTGGGGGAAGAGAGATAAGTAGGAGGGGAGAAGGCAGATGGAATAGAGAAGGGATCGCTAAGAAAGTGATGGCTGGAGGAATCAGTCGGGATGGGAGATGTGTGCCGAAAGTAGATAATGGACCAAATATGATGACCTCTCAGTATCTGTGTTGCAAGCCATAGTGACCAAAAGTAGAGAGAGAGAGAGAGAGAGAGAGAGAGAGAGAGAGAGAGAGAGAGAGAGAGAGAGAGAGAGAGAGAGAGAGTATGGGGAATATTGTCTGCCAAGGAGGCAGGGGGAGGGTGGGAAAGGGGGTGTATATCGGGGATATTGGTGGTGGGGAATGTGCACTGGTGGAGGGATGGGTGTTTGATCATTGTGTGATTGCAACTCAAACATGAAAGCTTGTAACTTTATCTCACAGTAACTCAATAAAATTTAAAAAAAAGGTGTCCTTGGGATACTGATTAAGGCAAGAAGGTGGTGGGTATGGTGTTGAAATGATATATGTATGAAAATTACTATTAATATTATTGTAAATTCCTGTTCCTCAGTTAAAATGTATTTGGAAAGATTATTTTATTTTTGATTTAGTTAACTTTAAATTTTTTTATTATACTATACATATATATACTATGCAGTTCTAAGAAAGATTATAGTAGCAAAATCTATCGATTTCAACTTTGTTTAGAACTGCATAGTATATATAAGTATATATATATGTATATTCATAAAACTTCTTGTTCTATATTTCAATGTTGGGCATTTGATTTATTTATAATATTCTGGCTATTGTATTATATACTACAATAAACATATGTGTACATGTATCTTTTCAGATAATGTTTGTGTTTTTTAGAGGGGCACACCAAAGTGGTAGTTGGGGGTCACTTTCAGTGGTGCTCAGGGGACCAGGTGGAGGTGCCAGTGACTGAAATGAAGGTTCTGCATTCAAAGTCCACATTACACCCCAGCCCTTTAAGCCATCTCCCCATTGACATCTAAGAAAATAAGCAATAGTGTGTTTCCCCTCATTCTTTTTGTTTGTTGGCTATACCCAGTGTTACTCAGGGCTTACTTTTGGTTCTGTGCTCACGGATCACTTTTAGCAGGGCTTAGGGGATGGTATGGAGTGTTGGGGTTTGAACCTGGGTCAGCTATGTACAAGGCAAGCAATCTACCTGAGGCTCTATGGCTCTAACCCCTCCCCTTATGCTTTTATTTACAATAAAAGCAAGAAATTAAAATAGCTGAGATTGTTTCTTTATTATTATTTATTATTATTTACTCAGTCTCTCTATAAATTCTGTTTTTCAGTAATAGTCTGACTGATCAAATGAAATGTTTACAATAATAAAGATATTTTAGCTCTACTAGAATATCTTTACTATTGCATTATATGTTGTTGCCTTTGGTGGTTTTAATGATTAGATATGGAATTTTTTTGGCTTTTCAGGTCGCACCCAGCGATGCACAGGGGTTACTCCTGGCTCTAGACTCAGGAGTTACTCTTGGTGGTGCTGGGGGGCGCCATATGGGATGCTGGGAATCCAGGGAGGCCTCGTGCAAGGCAAACCCCCTCCCCACTGTGTTAAATATGGAAATTTTGACATAGACGGATGTGTTACAACCCTGCAAAAGAAAAAGTAGAAAAAGTAGAACCTTGGAAAAAGTAGAACCTTGACTACTCCAAGGTTCTAAAGATTCTTTTCAAAGGGAAAAAGAGAGCAAACCTTATTCTTGCTCACTTCTTGCCTCCTTCTTTTCAGTGATCCTTATCTCTGTTGCTTTCTGTGTTTTCTGTGTATCCGACTGTAAAAAGGTGGGACATAGTGAAGGAAATTATAATTGCCCATGATTCTATATTTAGAATCACTTCTTATTATTCTCTTTTTGCCATTCCCTCTCTATTTCCCCTTCGTTGTTGTGGTCTGTGGTCACACGCATGACTGACTGTCATGCTCAGATATTTTTAGCTGTGGTACTTGCAAGGAGCACCACAGCTACGCTCCACAGCACTGGGCTATACTAGCACGCGACAGGGATGAATGGAGACATTACTGGCACCTGCTCGAGCAAATCGATGAGCAATGGGATGACAAGTGATACAAGTGGTACAAGTGGTGCTTGTAAGGAGGCTGCTCACACACTTTGCTGTGGTGCTTAAAGAGTTTTGTCAGTCTGTTGTTGGGGTACTTTCACACATGCCTGCCAGATGTCATACTTTGAATTGAAGAACACAGGCTATAAATGTGGCTCTTGAGGGTGAGTGGCTCATTGTGTCTCACACAGTTATTGCGCCCTGCCTGGGATGCTGGCAGCACAGACAGGAAAGCCTCCAGGCTCCTTCCTACACTAGACCCACCAGGATTGCGCTAGTACAGGTGTGACACTCGGGCTTGAACTTGTGACCACATGTTTGCAAAGCTGGAGCCATAATCAAAGCATCTTAAACTGTGGGTTATGTAGATCAGGGGGTTGTGTAACTGAATGTGAGTGATAGCAAAAAGGTGCAGCACAAAAATTAATTAAAAATTAAATGAATAATGAATCCAAGTTTTTTCTGGTAACATTTATCTATTTGCACGGTATGATTTCACTGTAGCCTTAGTTCAGAAAATACAACAAACAAATTTTGCACCATGCATGCTATCATAGCACATAGCACCAACTGCATTGATTTGCCAAAAATACTTCAGCTTGGGTGTGAGACTATTTAGTATGTTATGAATTTCAGTTTTTTTAAAAACATGCACCAAGGTTTTGTTCTTATAGAAACATAATAGTTTAATTATGGGAATAAAATACTGTTTTCCTAAAGTCCTTCTTCCTCATGTCCTAATTTGATATGTAACTATAAATTTACTATTTCTTTAGGCTTTATTGTGTTAGATTCCTAGCTTTTAAAAATTTGAAGCAAATTCCTCAAACCCAGGTTTGATTTCTCCTCCCCTCTCAGAGAGCCCGACAAGCTACTGAGAGTTTCTAGCCCGCACGGCAGAGCCTGGCAAGCTACCCGTGGGATATTCAATATGTCAAAACAGTAACAACAAGTCTCACAATGGAGATATTACTTGTTCCCACTTGAGCAATTTTTCAATTTTAATGTAACTGTATGCAGGTATCTGTCAATTGTAGGTAATCATTCAAGATTATTTCAGCACCATGACTTACAAAGTTATTTATAGTTGGGTTTTTGACATACTATGTTCCATCCATGATCCTGCCACCATGTTCCCAGATTCCCTCTCCTGCCTGCCCTCTTCCCCCCGCCCCCAGTCCCAGCCTTCCATTTTGACTGACAGATTTTAAGTTTGGTTATTAAAGTTTGGGTCTCATGATTTCAATGTTGTTGATTCTGTGGTTCCGATATTTAGCTTTATCATTCCATAATAGCACTTACATGCATGAATCCCCTTGATGACTGCCCCAGTTGCTTTTCATCTCAATCGTCTTCCCTTCCCCTTTATTCTATTTCTTTCCTTTCCTCCCCATACTCTGAGGTCTAGAGTGATCTAGGCACCCCTTGATCCCCTAGCTTATTGATGGACATCTAGTTTGATTCCAAATCTTCACTATTGTACTGAGCGCTTCAAGGAATAATGGTGTGCATAAGTCTTTTTGAATTAATATTTTTCTGACCTGGGGGTAGACACCCCAAAATGTAATTGCTGGGTCATAAGGTAGCTGGATTTTAAGTTTACTGAAAACATACTGTTTCCCATAGGGTTGGGACAAACAACATTCCCACCAGCAGTGGATGAGAATTCCTTTTGCATCATATCCCCACCAGAACAGATGGTTCCCATTATTTATTTATTTAGGCTTTTTAGGTCACACCTGGAGATGCTCAGGGGTTACTCCTGGCTGTGCACTCAGGAATTACTCCTGGTGGTGCTCAGGAATTGAACCTGGGTCAGCCACATGCAAGGAAAACGCCCTAGCAGCTGTACCATCCCTTCAGCCCCTGTTCCCATTATCTTTGATAAGGACCATTCTCAGGGGTATGAAATGGTATTTCATTTTTGTCTCAATTGGATTTCTCTAATATGTGTTGGTGAGCATTTTTCTCATGTGCCCACTGGCCAATTGCTGGTCTTCTCAGAGTCCATGTTCATTTTCTCTTCCAATTTTTTGATAGGCTTTTTGGATTTTTTGTTGCTGATCTTTGTGAGTACTTTAGATATCTTGGATTTCAGCCCTTTATCTAGCTTGTTGACCAAAAATATTTTCTCTCATTCCACTAACTATCTGTCCTTTAGTTTTGTCTCATATTTTGTTTGCTATGCAGAAACTAAATTTGATGTAGTCTCTTTTATTCTTGATTCTGTCACTTTTACCTGTCGCCTTGTATCATTGAAGATGCCTTTGAGTTCCAGTTCCTAGATCATTCTAGCTATATTTTCTCAACGTATTTTAGACATTCTTGTCTGATCTCAAGGTTTTTGACCCATTTTGAATTAAGTTTTGATTTTTGTGTAAGGTGTATGGATTCAGCTTTTTTTTAAACATGTGGTTATCCAGTTTTGCCAGCACCATTTTTTAAAGAGATTGTTTTTTTCTTCATTGTATGCTTTCAGTACCTTATCATATATATGGGGGTTTAGTCTTGCATATTTTATTTTCTTTGGTCAGAGAGTCTGTCCCTATTCCAATACTATGATGTTTTGATCACTATAACCTTGTAGCATAGTTTCAAGAAGCTTATGAAATACCCACCAACATCAGTTCCTTATTTTCCATTGTGGTTTTGGCAATTCGGAATCTTTTATGGTTCCATACAAATGTTACTATGGATTGTTTTAAGTCCTTAAAAAATGTTGTCTGAATTTGGAGAGAGATTGTGTTAAATTTATATAATACCTTAGGAAAGATGGTTCTTCAATCCAATAGCATGGAATAATTTTCCTAAGGTCTTCTATTTCTTTTTTAGGTATTTTGAACTTTTCACATAATAGATCTCTCACCTCTTTTATTTTAAGTTGATTCCTAAGTACTTGATGTTATTGGACTCCATTTTGAATTTGGTAGATTCTTTGATTCTTTCTCCTCTGATTTATTGTTTGTATAGAATAGTACCACCCTTTGTGTGTGTGTGTGTGTGTGTGTGCGTGTATGTTTGCACGTATTGACTTTGTAGCCGACCACTTTGCTGTATTGTTATATTGTTTCCAGGTTTTTTTTGTGGACTTCTTTGGGTCTTCTATCTATAATATAATGTCATCTGCAAATAAAGATAATTTGACTTCTTTTCCAATTTTGATCCATTTGGTTTCCTTTTATTACCTGATTGCTGTTGCTAGAACTTCTAATACAGTGATGAATAAGAGGAGATATATTGGACATCCTTGCTTTGTACTTGATCTCAGTGGGAATTCAGTTTTTCACTATTAAGAATAATACTTGCTGGCAATACTCCCCAAAGCACTATACAGATTTAATGCGGTCCCCATCAGGTTACCCATGATATTTTTTCAAAGAAATATACAAAACAGTCCTGAAATTCATATGGAACAATAACCTGCCACGAATAGCTGAAGCAATCCTTGGGAAAAAGAATATGGGTGACATCACCTTCCCCAACTTCAAACTAGACTACAGAGCAGTTGCAATTAAAACAGTATGGTATTGGGCTAGAAATAGACCTGCAGACCAATGGAACAGAGTTAAATATTCTGTCATAGACTATCAAATATATGATCACTTAATCTTTGATAAAGGAGCAAGAAATGTGAAGTCGAACAAGAAAAGCCTCTTCAACAAGTGGTGCTAGGAAAACTGGACAGCTACTTGCAAAAAAAAAAATGACTCAGACATCTATTTAATGCCAGTCACAAAAGTCAGATAAAAGTGGATTAAATACAGCACTGTTTACAATAGCCAGAATCTGGAAAAAACCTGAGTGCCCTAGAACAGATGACTGGTTGAAGAAACTTTGGTACATCTATACAATGGAATACTATGCAGCTGTTAGAAAAAATGAGGTCATGAAGTTTGCATACAAGTGGATCAGCATGGAAAGTATCATGCTAAGTGAAATGAGTCAGAAAGAGAGAGACAGACACATAAAGATTGCACTCATCTGTGGAATATAGAATAGTAGACTAGGAGACTAACACCCAAGAATAGTAGAAATAAGTACCAGGAGGTTGACTCCATGGCTTGGAGGCTGGTCTCTCATTCTGGGCAACTCAGAGAAGGGAACACGAAGTAAAATGTGGTCAGAAGTCATGCGGGGGAAGGGTGATGCGTGCCGAATCTAGACTAGAGACTGAACACAATGGCCACTCAACACCTTTATTGCAAACCACAACACCTAATCAGAGAGAGAGAACAAAAGGGAATACCCTGCCATAGTGGCAGTGTGGGGTTGGGGGAGGAGACGGGACTGGGGAGGGTGGGAGAGATGCTGGGTTTACTGGTGGTAGAGGATGGGCACTGGTGAAGGGATGGGTTCTCAAACTTTGTATGGGCGAAACATGAGCACAATAATGTATGATTCATTTCAATTCTTAATGTAATTTTATTAGATCAATAAAGTCCAGATTGAAAAAAAAGTGGATTAAAGACCTCAATATCAGACCTGAATCCTTAAGGTACATGGAGGAAAATGTAGGCAGAACCCTCCAAGACATTGATGCTAAAGGCATCTTTAAGGATGAAACATCACTGACTATACAAGTGGAAACAAACATAAACAAATGGGACTGCATTAAACTAAGAAGCTTCTGAACCGCAAAAGAAAAAGGAACAGTGACAAAATACAGAGAAAGCCCATGGAATGCGTAAGATTGTTTACCCAATACCCATCAGATAAGGGGTTAATATCTAAGATATACAAGACACTAGTAGAATTGTACAAGAAAAAAATCCTCCAATCCCATCAAAAAATGGGGAGAAAAAATGAACAGAAAATTCCTCAAAAAAGAAATACAAATGGCCAAAAAGCACATGAAAAAGTGCTCTACATCGCTAATCATTAGGGAGATGTATATCAAAACAACAATGAGATATCATCTCACATCACAGATACAGGCCAACAATGAGATATCATCTCACATCACAGATACAGGCACACATCAAAAAGAGCAAAAACAACCAGTGTTGGCACAAATGTGGGGAGAAAAGGTTGCTCTTTCATTGTTGGAGGGAATGCTGACTGGTCCAGCCTTTTTTGGAAAACAACATGGGCATTCCTTCAAAAACTAGAAATTGAGCTCCCATATGACCCAGCAATACTACTTCTGGGAATAATTCCTGAGGGTGCTAAAAAGCACAGTAGAAATGACATCTGCACCTGTATATTCATCATAGCATGGTTCACAATAGCCAGAATCTGGAAAACAACCCCAGTGCCCAAGAACAGATAACTGATTAAAGAAACTTTGGTACATCTACACAATGGACTACTATGTAGCTGTGAGGAGAGATGAAGTCATGAAATTTGCTTATAAATAGACATGGAGAGTATCATGCTAATCAAAATGCATCAGAAAAAGGGGAATCAGACATAAAGTGACTGCACTCATTTGTGGAATATAAAAATGACATAATATGAGACTAACACCCAAGGACAGTTGAGACAAGTGCAAGGAGAGTGCTCCATGGTTGGAAGCCTGCCTTATGAGCTGAGGGAAAAGGCTAGTTGGGATAGAGAAGGGATCAATAAGTCAATGATAGTTTGAGGGATCCCTTGGGATGGGAAATGTGTGCTGAAAGTAGATAAAGGACCAAACATGATGGCCTTTCAGTATCTGTTGCAAATCATGATGCCCCAAAGTAGAGAGAAAACATGAGGGAAATTGTCTGCTGTGGAGGCAGGCAGAGGGTGGGATGGGGGAGAATACTGGGGACATTGTTGGAAAATGTACACTGGGGGCGGGGAGTGGCATTAGATCATTGTATTACTGAAACTCAAACATGAAAGCTTTGTAACCATATCACATGGTGATTCAATACGAAAAAAGAAGAATATTTGCTGTGGGCTTGTTATAGCTTCAAAAATGGTTCCTTTCACTTCTATTTTGTTTTGTGTGTTATTATCATAAATATATGTTGGATCTTATCTAAAGTTTTCTTGCATCAATTGATATGATCATATATTTTTTTTCTTTTTGGGTCACACCTGGCGATGCACAGGGGTTACTCCTGGCTCTGCACTCAGGAATTACTCCTGGCGGTGCTCAGGGGACCATATGGGATGCTGGGATTCGAACCCGGGGCAGCCGCATGCAAGGCAAATGCCCTACCTGCTGTGCTATCGCCCCTGATCATATTTTTTTTACTTTCCTCTTACTGATATGATGTATTACATTAATTGATTTCTGTGCATTGAAACATCTTTGCATCTTTGGGATAGAATCACTTGATAATGGTGTATAAATTTTTTTGATATGCCTTTGGATTTTGTTTGCTAAAATTTTGTTGAGGATTTTTGCCTTAATATTCATGAAGAGATTGGTCTGGTGTTTTCTTTTTTAAAAATGTCTGTCTGCTTTGGGTATTAACTTCATGGAAGGTGTTAAGAAGAACACTTGTTTCTTCAGTATTTTGGAAGAGCATAAGGATCAACAGGAATAAGTCATCTCTGAAGTTTTGATAAAATTCACCAGTAAACCCTTCTGGACCAGATGTTTTGTTGTGGGGAAATTCTTGATTACTGTTTCAATTTTCTCACTTGTGATTGGTCTCTTCACTCTTTTTATTTTCTTTTTCTTTGGTTTCAGGATATTATATTTTTCTAAGAATCTGTAAATTTTTGTTAGATTCTCCAGGTGAGTAGAGTTGTTTATAGTAAGCCCTCATGATATTTATGGATTTCCGAAGTCATAGCAAGTTATGTAGATCTACAAAGTATACAATCAGGTGTGTGCAAGCACTTTAAATTTTTGTAATTTTTCCCCTTTAATTTCTGATCCTATTATTTGAGTATATTCTCCTTTTTTCCTCATGAGTGTAGCCAAATTTTGTCTATCTTATTTATTCTTTTTAAAAACTATCTTCTGGTTTCACTGATTTTTGTTTGTATTGCTTTCTTGGTTTCCATATCATTGATTTTTTTGCTCTGGTTTTATAATTTACTTCCTCCTGCTTGTCTTTGGGTTCAGTAAGACTCAGTGAAATGTAAAGTTGTAAGATTTTTAAGAGTCAGTCCAGCACTGGTACTATCAGATATAGTTTTTTGATATCAGATTATGAAAAGAAATTATGTTTAGCTGTCAGATAATCAGTTCTCCTCATGATTATAACAAATCGACATAAAATAATATATTCGGCAATATGCATTAAGCTTGCACAACAAGAGATAAAGTGGCAACAACCAATCACAAAAGAAAAACACAATAAATCTCTTGAAGGCAGCAATCCTACTGCAGGAGTAAATGAAATGAAATTGGGAAGAGATCTTTAAGGTACAGAAACCTTTCCTGGTGCTGGCAGGGGTGGGGGTGTTGGTCTAACACCTGGACCCTCAGCCCTATTTATAATCTAGTTGAGAAGAACCTCTGGGACCTCTGCTGAGAGACCAGACAGGAGCAAAGAAATGCATAGGAATAATCAGAGACCATGAAAAGCCTACATTCGTTTGCCATGGGACCCAAAGCAATAGCACTGCACCTGGCGCTCAGGAGAAGAAACCATAGATATACCTGAAGCATTTAAGAGGCAGACAACGGAGGCACCCCAGAGCTACCAGAGTCAGACCTGACAGCCACCATCTTGGCGACGTTTAATATCCTTGCTAATAATAGCAGTGATAAGTGTATATTTGAAGCATCCTTCACAGAACCGGGTGCTGAAGGACGACCTGTTGAAAGCAAGGCAGACATCTGACAAGAAGCCAGAGTAGCTCTGAGCTGAGACACAGTGATCAAGAGAATCCACCCAGGGCGTACAAACAGGCCTCCCAGACAGCAACCCCAAGTGCTGCGGCTGGCAGTGAGCATCCAACCTTCCGGGGTTAGCAAGGAGGCCCCTCGGCCTGTGCACACCTCGCAGACCCAAGCATCCCAGCCTCACATTCTTTCAGCTTCACATTAACCGTGTGGCTCGGCTGGCCAGGCCGATAGCTCTAGCCTTCTGGGGAGCCCTCTGGCACTGTAGCCCCAGATGCCTACAAGAACTCGTTTGTCTAAGGCCCCTGTCTTCTGGTTTGTACCTGTGACTCCAGTCTCCTGAAAGACGCTTTTCAGTTGTAAAGCTCCTTGCGAACAAAGCTTGCTTTACCTGCTGCCCTAGTCTCCAGCGGTACCAGCCACTCCCGAGACCTATAGTGTTTGTGTACCATGTAGTTGCTTTGTAACTGTGTGTTTCTCAGTGATTCAATAAAACAACAACAACAAATAAATAAGAATGGAGAATGAAGTTGTTATCCAGGCATGCCAGCAACTGTACAGGACTAAAACTGTGGGGAGTGAAAAGCCCTTTGTTTTCACTGAAGTCTCTTCCCCTTAATAGTTTTTTTGCACTCTGTTCAGCTGAATCAGTATTGAGCTCCAGTTTCAGGGACCAGGTCCCTTTCCTCCTCTCTCCGACTCCCAGGCCTTGTTTTGTCAGCTCTGTCCTTGGCAAACCTCTGGCAGCTGGTGCACTTGGCTGAAGATACCGTGGAGGGGTGACTGGGTGGAGGTAGGTTGTCCCTGAGCCTAAAACGGGAAATACCATGTTTATCTCACCTGAAAACCCACTGGACTTGTTCGATAGCACAGCGAGTAGGGCATTTGCTTTGCACACGGCCGACCAGGGTTCGATTCCTTTGTCCCTCTCGGAGAGCCTGGCAAACTAACGAGAGTATCCTGCCTGCTTGGCAGAGCCTGGCAAGCTACCCATGGCGTATTCGATTTGCCAAAAACAGTAACAAAAATTCTCACAATGGAGACCTTATTGGTGCCCGCTCAAGCAAATCATTGAACAACAGGGACGACAGTGCTCCCGTGCTACAGTGAAAACCCACTGGGCATAATTTTGTCTGACTGGGTCTAATGATAGCCTTAAGCCTCTTCCTTCTCAGTTTAAAAGATATCCTAAGTCTATGTGACAGTGAGTAGTAGTCTCTGGAACATGGAGGGTTTGTTTTTTTTTGGGGGGGGGGTTTGGGTCACACCCAGCGATGCACAGGGGTTACTCCTGGCTCTTCACTCAGGAATTACCCCTGGTGGTGCTCAGGGGACCATATGGGATGCTGGGATTAGAACCCGGGTCGGCCGCGTGCAAGGCAAACGCCCTACCCGCTGTGCTATCACTCCAGCCCCTTGAACATGGAGGTTTAGGCACAAGACAGATGAAGTTTAGTGACATGTCTGCAGATTGCCTAGTAAACCCTTCAGCCTGTGTAGGGGTCCTTGGCTTGTGCCCCTTTTCAGTCTCTTGGTATTTTCTTGTGGCAATACAGAGTCTGTAAGACTGATTTTTATTTATCTTCTATACTTGGACCCCCAAACTTCCCTAGTGCTAGTCTCACTCCCTGCCACCCCCCCTCGAATTCAAAATATAATTCCCTCTCCACGTGTGATTAAGGTCACGGCCCCAGTTGAAACCATGGGAACTGTGTGGATGTTATTGGGCTGATCCCTCATGTTTTCTGCTCTGCATTGTCTCCCCAGGGAGTGCAGTGTTTACTGCAATAGAGAGGCCCAAACTTTCTTTTGCCCATTTCATTCTTAAAATCACTTACACGTTTTCTTGATTATGAACTCAGTGTTACCACATTTCTGAGTAATCTGAATTGTTTACTACTAGTAGTTACTTTAAAGATATAAACCAAAGGTCATATGATAACGTTTTGTATAGACAACGTGAACTGTATTCATTACTAAAAGCAGGAAACTTTAAATTTGTAGAAAACAGACTAACAAAGCTGCTTTTCTCGGGCAGCTTGAAATAAAAACTCAATACATTATCCTGGCTGCCTCAATCTTTTTATTGTGTGCAGTTTGGCTGATGAAGAATGCCGGGTCAAATGCTAAAGAAGACAGCCATTTTCAAACAGGGTGCTAAAAAGAAACAAAGAAAAATCCCTTAGTTTTTGGGTGGTGGTGGTGGGGGATGGTGCTCAGTGCTATGTGCCACTTTCTGCTAGGGTCTTACCTGTGGTGCTTGAGGAGTCATTCGCAGTTGTAGAGTCCGCCTGTGGTGAGCTGCATGTGGGCCCGTCCTTCACCTGTCCGCTAGGGTCCTAGACTGTCTCCCTACCTGACCGTCGGCACATGGGGCCCGTCCTTCTCCTGTCCACTAGGGTCCTAGACTGTCTCCCTACCTGACCGTCTGCACATGGGGCCCGTCCTTCACCTGTCCACTAGGGTCCTAGACTGTCTCCCTACCTTACCGCCTGCACGTGGGGCCCGTCCTTCTCCTGTCCACTAGGGTCCTAGACTGTCTCCCTACCTGACCGTCTGCACATGGGGCCCGTCCTTCACCTGTCCACTAGGGTCCTAGACTGTCTCCCTACCTTACCGCCTGCACGTGGGTCCCATCCTTCACCTGTCCACTAGGGTCCTAGACTGTCTCCCTACCTGACCGTCGGCACGTGGGGCCCATCCTTCTCCTGTGTCTAGGTATTCTGTGAGTTCACAAAGTAACATGGGGGGCTGCTGCTATACATGTGTGTTTGGTGGCCCAGAGTTGCCTCCCCACCTCCCCAGGCCTCCCCAACAGAGAGACAGAGAGACAGGGAGACGGGGGACCACAGCATGATGGTGAAAATGGCCCATTTCATGCAGAGCTGCTAGCATACTTCTAGAACATCTGCCGGGGCTTGAGGTAAGGACATAGGCGTGATTGGTCATTTACGTAGATAAACATTTGGCAGAGGAAATTCTCTTGGGGAGATTAACTCAAGGAAATACTCTGTCTCCCAGGCACATCTACATTGCTCTTACCTTTCCCTCTAGTTGTATATTATCTATACTTGCAGTTTGGATAGATACAGCGAGAGATGAAGATCCCAACACTTAGTTCTCTGGGCCCTGAGAGCAAGCAAGGATTTACCATAAATAACTGGCCAGTCTATGTTCTCAGGCCAGTTCAGCTTGTCCCTCCTCTTGGGGGTCCTGTCTCTTAAGTCATAACAGCTTGCATCGAGATTATGCATTTATGCTTTCTAGAATGTCCCATTTTGATGCCGGGTAGCTTTGCCACTCACCCTGGGTCCATCCTAGCCGCACGGCGAGACCTCCCTTTTGGGGTGTTAGGAACTACAGCAACTGAAGCCTGAATCAAGTAATTATGACCAATTAATTATGCCCAGGAGTAGATATATTTCAGAGCCATTCAACTGCCAAATATTAGGAGCATAGCATTAATGGTCTTTCTGTGTTTAACCAAAGGACATCACTCTACAATAAAATATAAAAATGCTATAGGGGAAATAGAAGAGAAAGTACAAATACACCAAATACAAAGCAGTACAAATACAAAGTTCAGAATTACCAGAGAGTTTTGGCTTATGAGTAATTAAGACTGACTTGGAGAACTGTGACAATGGGAGATAAAATGCAACGGAAAGATTAAAGATAAACTTTAACTCGATTAGGGATGGTAGCAAGAGCACGATAAGCTTCTTTGGGAGGAAGAAAAGGGGCAATTCACTGATGAAGCCTAAAACACTTAGGGTTAATATCCAACCGTATACTATTCTAATTTTTCTACCAGAACTGCTCCCCAGCCCCTGCCAAAACCCTTGACTATTTTTTTTTTGTTTTGAGGCCACATGAAACGGTGCTCAGGGGCCTGGCAGTGCTTGGGGGACTATATGTGTTTCTGGTGATTAAATTCATGCTTGGCTGTGTGCAAGGTGAACACTCTACCGCTATACTATTGCTATGTATTCTGGTGTGCCTTGTCTTTTAATGTCCATTGGAACTTTTTTTAAAGAATAGAAAATTTATTTTTTTTATTATTTTTTAATTTTTTTTTGCTTTTTGGGTCACACCCGGCGATGCACAGGGGTCACTCCTGAATCATGCACTCAGGAATCACCCCTGACCGTGCTCAGGGGACCATATGGGATGCTGCGATTCGAACCCGGGTCGGCCGCATGCAAGGCAAATGCCCTACCCGCTGTGCTATCACTCCAGCCCCAGAAAATTTATTTTTATGTGAGGAGTTCAAAAGAAAAAGAGTGAGAAAAAAAGGAGGAAATAATGTAACTTTTTGAAAGAGAGAACGATGCTTAAAGAACTAATAAATGGAAATTTATACACATATGTGACAAGAAAATTTATAAAAGAAATCTTAAATGTCTGAAAGGCAGGGCCCTGAACAGTCGTAACAAGCTCGGTAAGGGAGGCCCTCTAGGTCTTTGATAATTGGGATGAGGCAGAGTGTAATGAAAATAAAACAGAGTAGAAAAGAAAGTACAGCTCTGGTTGTCCTAATTAAGTCCACGTCTCAGGCTAACTAAGAAATCTGGTGTTGATCTAAAGATCGAGGAAAGAAGCCTTAGCTGAACCAATACACGCACTGCCCAAGGTGGGGGCACTGCCCCGCAGGCCAGCTGACTGTCAGCCCTTGAAGGAAGCTTCTAATGCAAACTTCTCTCCAGCTGATGGCATCTGAGGAACTACCAACCTCCAACACCAGCTGGGTATGTTCTCATTATACAAATGGAGTTTCACGTACAAGTGGAGGCAGGTCAGAATACAAATTTTCTTACTTTATATGAGAGCTTCCGACTCTGTCCTAACCCAGCCTGCTGAATTTATCTACAACCTTAACTATAAGGTGTGTTATAAACTGTGGCCACCAGGCGATGATCCTATGAGGTACACTTTCGATGTGACTAAAAATGTCTGATTGATGTTTATATTCTATTACTGATGAAAGTAGTTTTAATCAAAAGGAATGAAGACAATCAGGTGGCAAACACACAGATGTATTTGGGGATATCATGCTAAGTGGCTAGCCAGAGGGGAAGAGCAAATGCAGAATAATTTCTCTCACTTCCAAGCTATAGAGAGATATAGTAAGGATAAAAACAAATGCCCAAAGGCAACACAATCTGAGAACTGAATTTACAATGTGGGGCAGAAGGATTAGGATGAGGTTCCCTGTGGGGTAGGGGTCCCTAGACAATGATGGTGGAGGAAAGTGGATTCTCAGATGGAGTATGTGGTGTTTGAATATTACCCATAAAACCTTACCAGTAACAATAGCATAAATCAAGGTTCTTAAAATAAAATAAAAATTGGAAACAAATTAGTACTATTTAGTATAACACACCCAGAAAAAACTATGAGACAGCTCTAAGAAATGAAACCATAGAATAATATTTATTGACATGGAAAAAGATTAGCAATGTACTTTTATATAAGATATGCCATATTTAAAATAACATATGCACTTAAATATCAATTTAATGGAAAGAAAATAGCCACATATACAAAGTTAAACATAGGGGAAAATTGAAAGTCTATAATACTAAATATTAATAATTAGATAATAAAATTAGAGAAAATTAGTTTCCCCATAAAGTTTGCATACACTGTGCAAAAATAAAAATATAATGACAGGTGGCAAGTTATGTGGTTTCAGCTGTTTCTAGATCATCATTAGATTGCATGGGAATAGAAACTGGTTTTGAGGTCTGGTCTTTTATTTTTTTTAATTTTTTAATTTTTTTAAAATTTTATTTTATTGAATCACCATGTGGAAAATTACAGTGCTTTCAGGCTTAAGTCTTAGTCATACAATGCTGAAACAACCATCCCTTCACCAGTGCCCATATCCCACCACCGAAAAAAATAAAACCACAGTACACTTCCCATCCCGCCCCCCTCCGCGCCCCCCCGCCTTGTAACTGATAAATTTCACTTTACTTTCTATTTACTTTGGTTACATTCAATATTTCAACACAAACCTCACCATTATTGTTAGGAGCACCACTAGAGTCAGACCTGTTGTGAAGGGAAATGAGGTCGCGCGGTTTTGTATTTCTGTACTTTAGCAACTAAGTCCAGGGAGATTTCTTCCGGATATTGGATCATTGCAAGCTTGTAAACCCCATCTGTGGTCGTCATAATATGGCGGTCCCCACGCCCTTCATCCCCAGGAAGGGACAGGCGAGAGAGAGAAATAACTTTCCCCTCCTGGGCGGGCATGGGGTCGCGGCTTAGTTCTCTGGCTGGAGACAATCTGCAAGGAGCTGCCCATGTTGAAGTTGGTTCAGCTGGGTCTGGATTCACGCTCGTGCAGCTGCGGAGGAGCCGCACGCGCATGCGGCCCCCGGGGTCACATCTCAGCAGCCAAGGTCTGGTCTTTTTAATATCATAGCGAATCGGATTCAAGTTATCTTCTATTTATCCAAGTAGAAGTCTACTACCTTCTAATCTCTATTAGGAACTGTTTATACACTTTATAGTCTTCAGGGTTATTTAATTTAATGTTCAAGTTAGTCCTTGGTTGTATCTCTTACCTGTGCAAAAACATTGTCCAAGCCATTAAGACCCAAAAGGAAGAGATACTCAATCAGGTAAAGTCCATCCGTAATTGAAAAAATAAACAAAAAAAAATTTTCATTTGTTCTTCAAATTCAGCAGGAAGTAGCCATAGAACTTTGGTATACTCACTCTCCTAAAAATGCAAAGTGTGTATTTACAGTCGGTAGTGTTGAATACCCAAAGTTTCTCTAATACCTTATTCTCACCTTGTTGATTATTGTTAGTGCTGAAAACCCTAGCTATTTTCCTGCATTCATTGCTATTTAACACTGAATCCTGTTCATATCAATAACTATGACTGAAAAAGTCATGGGGATTTTTACAGGCGCTGTGTTGAATCTGTCTTGGGTAGGATTGCCATTTTGACAGTATTCAAACATGTACAGGGGATGTGTTTCCATTTTGCTGCGTCTAATTTATCTTAGTAGGGAATTAGAGTTTTCTTTATATAAGTCATTCTCTCCTCTAATTAAGTTCATTCCTGGATACTTGAGGGACATAAGTGGCTGGAATTGTTTTATAGAAATGACACGGGTTTCTGTGTTTTGATTTTATAGTCCATGACTTTATTGTACAAGTTTATTGAGTCTAGAATTTATTTGTTTCTTGTAAAACACTTAAGGTTTCTAAGTTTCATGTCATTTGCAAATAGTGATAGTTTAAATTCTTCTTTTCCATACTGGATCCTTTTAATATTTTGTTCTTGTCTAATTGCAAGAATATCCAATAATATATTAAATAATAGTGTTAATAATATAAAGCTCTGTTTTGTCCCTCATCTTTGAGGGAAGGCTTTTGAATTTTTCACCATTAAATGTGATGTTAATTGTGATTTTGCGGGTGCATGGCTTTAATTATATCAAGAAAATTTTCTTCTATTCCCATTTCATTAAGAGTTTTTTTTCAAACAATGTATCTTGTAAAATGCTTTCTTTGTATCTTATATATGAGCTATAATTTTTATCTTTTTTTTGTATTGATGTGGAATATTACATCAATAGACTTGTCTATTAAATCATTCTATCATCTCTGTAATAAATCATATTTGGCCATGATATTTGATCTTTTTGATCTATTGCTTAATCCAATTTGCTAGTATTTTGTTTAGGATATTTGCATCATGTAATCAAGGACATAAATCTGTAATTTTCTTTTTTATTGCTTTCTCTGTCTGCTTCTTGTAATAGGGTAGTGTTTGTCTTGTAGAAATTTTTTGTGCAGGATTGCAATTTTCCCCCACTTTTTGTGGGGAATTCTAGCCTGAGATATATTGGAAATAGCTTTTCTTTAAAGCTTTGAAAGAACTAATGAGTAAAGCCATTTGACATGGGTTTTTGGTTGAGGCAAAGTTATTAATTTCTTTGTTGAGAATTGGTCTGTTTGAGTGTTGTTTTTCCTCTTGACTCAGCCCTGGAGATTATAAGACCCCCACGTTTATTTTCTCTTCTAAGTTTCATGTTTCTCTAGTTTCATGGCGTAAAAATTTTCTTAGAGAGTGGAGTAATAATACAGCTACTAGGTCACTTGCCTTGCAAGCAGCCAAACTGGGTTTGATTCCTGGTACCCGATATGGTTCTCCAGAGTCCTGCCAGGAGTGAATTCTGAGTGAACCAGGAGTATTACCTGAAACACTGCTGGGTATGGCCCAAAAACTTTAAAAAGGATTTTTTTCTCATAGTAATTCTTGGTGATATTATAAATTTTACTGGTTTTTGTTGAAATTCATATGGAGTGATAGCCTCACCCCCAAATAATCTAGAAAAGAAAATATTAGAAACGAAATTTTAAGAAAAATAAATATGGGAATATTTTCTTTTTCCAACTTTATAATATACAGTAATAAAGAGAGAGTGATGCTAGAATAGACAGATTTTCTGGCCGATGGAATATAACTGTGGACCAGGGACATGTCCTCAAGTCTGGGGTTGGCAAATCTTTAACTAAGGAGGCAAGAATTTTCTTCAACAAATGCTAATATGAAAATTGGTCAGCCACATGTGGATAACGTGACTCAGACATCTGATCACACACCTTAAACAAAGAGCAATTCATAATGGATTAAAAGTCTTGATATCAGACTGTAATCCATAATTTATATTAAGAGACATAAGTAGAATCTACTGGTGTCTTCAGTGATTCATGTCCATACATTGGACAAGTAAACACAGGCTAAAAAATAAAGCCTGACTGCATAAAATTAAGAAGTTTCTGCATTACAAGGTGTTGACTAGAATTTTAAAAAACAAGAACACTGCACTGAGTGGTAGAAAATATTTTGCCAATTATTTACCTGAAAAAGGGTTAATTTCCTGATAGATAAAGCATGTGTAATGTTTAGCAGCTAAAGAAACTAAGAACTCTATCACAAATTAAGAAAAGTCATAAAATATCAAATGCTTGACAAGACATTCACTGTTACTGTCACTGTCATACTGTTGCTCATCAATTTGCCCAAGTGGGCACCAGTAACGTCTCCATTGTGAGACTTGTTACTGTTTTTGGCTTATCGAATATGCCACGGGTAGCTTGCCAGGCTCTGCCGTGTGGGCGAGATACTCTTGGTAGCTTGCCGGGCTCTCCAAGGGGAGTGGAGGAATCAAACCTGTGTTGGCCTCGTGCAAGGTAAACGCCCTAACTGCTGTGCTATCGCAAGACATTAAATTTTATAATTTATTTTTGAAATAAACATAATTTAGGTATGAAAATGAAGGAAATTAAATTGGCTTTTATTATAAATAAAATCACTGAAGTAGGAATGTATAGATAAAAATAAAGAGAAGATAGTTGTTTGCTTCTATTACCATAATTCTTGATAAATTTTCTTTGTATGTGTTTCAAAGTGTCATTTGTACATTAATTCAGTAAATTTTTTCTTCAGTTCTCTGTGAGTGAATTAGGTTTTATAGAGAACATAAACTGGGTTTTAAGGCATTTTGAATTTGGACCTAAAGTATTAAAACTCATGAGTTAGAAAATATTGTCTTATCTCTTCCAGTCTGTTACACCTCATTATCATTCTAAAGTAAAATGTTTATCTATCATTATTTTTGCAATTTTTTAACTTTACATTTTATGTATCTATCCATTATTCCTTAAACAGAATGACTCTAGCTACACCATTTGTTATGGCTTGTTTTGGATTGCTTTACTGGAAAAATTTTCTCGTGCCCCACCTAACCCATTTGGAGAATTACAGGTACTCTTCAGCAATGATTCAGTTGAAACCTTTGCCTGATCCTCTTCTTCAGTGCCTCCTCACCTAGAAATTGCCATTTTATACTTTATTCTTCCTCAGGAAAATTGTCTTAACTCCCTCAAATGCTTCAGGATATTTTATTAGCTGAAATCACCAGAAGATGTTGATGAATCATGAGGAGTGAACAGTTATAAAACATTAGCAAGTGAATTACAGTAAACATAGATATTGTTGTAATGCACATTTCTTTTTTTCTTTTCTTTTTTTTTGCTGATAGAGACATTCTTATAAATGGATATTCCCTTATAAATATAGTTGTGTCCTACAAATGACTTTTTCTGCACTTGTTCAAAAATTATAAGCTCAAAATAGCCATAGCCCTCAGGCCAAAAGATATATTATGTTTCTCTGTATTATAAGAAATGTGAGTACTAGAAGGGCGGTGGGGCAGGCGGGCCACCGGGTCATCGTCTCGGACCCACCTTGTGTGGTCCGCAAAAGGGGCAGCAGGGTGTCCGCGGAGGTCTCGGAGGCGGCGTCCGCCGAGGAGCAGGAGGGCATGGAAGATAAAATAACTAGTCCAGAGAAAAGTGAAGAAGCAACATTAAAAGCAAGATGCCCTCATCTAGGACAAAAATCTGGAGGTTCAGATTTCTTAAGGAAGCGACTACAAAAAGGGCAAAAATATTTTGATTCTGGGGATTATAGCATGGCTAAGGCAACAATGAAGAACAAGCAACTTCCTGCTGCAACTCCGGACAAGGCCGAGGTCACTGGTGACCACATCCCCACCCCACAGGACCCTCCTTGGGGGGAAACCATCTCTTGTTGCTAGCAAGCTGGCTGGCTGATTAAAAGAGCTGAACTGCATGAACCTCATTCCTGTTGTTTCTTTTTTGACGTTACTTCTCTTTTTATTTCCTTTTATTCGCTAAGTCGTTTGAGAGTGAGTTTCATAGGTGGTGGTATTGTGTGTGCTGCGATACAAGGGAATATACACGTGTCAGGTCGATTAGTTTAACAGTGCACTGATGGAAAAGGGTATGTTAGCAACGTGAAGTAAGCTACTGGCGAGTAATTGTATATATATTCCCTAACTCCTAGTCTAGGACTGGTTCCAACAAACAAGCAAGTTTTACAGTTCTAATATTTTGGCTTTCTTTCTTATCTTATTAATAACTTTATATGTTACTCTTATCTAATATACCTGTACGGCATTGATTTCTTATGTGATTTCCTTTTGAATTTTTGTAAAGACAAGAAAGAAAAAGAACAAAAAAGTAAGTTTAAGACCACAAGTTGGAAGAAAGTTCACATATTTCAAATCTAAATAGACGGGGCTCTGAAACATTTCTATCTATGTGCTTGGACTTGAATGGCCTTAAACCTGTTTCAGCTTTAACAGTAGAATTTTACTTGGGCAGTATTTGCCCTCTGGTGTAACTTAGTCACTCCAGTGCTTCACAGCTGCCATTGAGGCTCGTATTCTTCAGTTGTGTAGGGCTAGAACATCTTTTGCTGTTGACCATGTGAATGAAGTGTGCATGTGCATGGACTGTTGAATCCACTTTGTGCCATTCTTATAAATACAGTGGTTTTGCACAACCTCTCACAAATACCTGTATTAATTTCACATTAGAATATAGGTGATGTGCCAACCAGAAGCACAAGAGTTCCCACACTAAACTATGCCATTAGAGCTTTTGTATGTCACGAGCAGTTTATGGACAGTCTCGGCCTTGTACAATATGCCAGACTCCAACCTGCTCTGTCTGCAGCAGGCGAGCTTTCCCATTTGTCACTGATGTCCGTGAGAGTCAGTGGCCTTGTGCAAATAGGATATGTTGCTTCGGCATATCTTTTGTCTATGCAGAATATCTTATCTTAACTTTAATGAAAATTTCAATTCATGTAATTCAATGTATAACTTTTTAAGTGTAAAATCTTTTACTTCCACAGTCAGTTTTTGGAACACCAGAATAAAGAGCTTCCATGTTCTCCTCCTGTGGTCCCCTCCGTTTTCCTGGCTGCTTTCCCTTGAGTCATGGTGGGCTGCATTGTTGGGTTTGCGGGAAGCATAGATGCAGATAGCCTGTGGCCAGTGGCCTCTGCCGAATGCTGTTACTCTGTAACAGTAATGAAGTTATAATTTCTCTGTTGTTACCCACTCTTAATCCTGTATTACTAATATTTAGCAATTATTTAAATAAAAGTAACTTTATAATGAAACACATTTAAGAAGACTGGCCCGGGATACTATGTAATTATGAGACAAAGTGAATTAGGTTTGTGACAAGTAACCACATGATTGGTGGGATATATTCAGATTAAAATACTAAGATAATTTGCTTCTGAAAAAAAATGTAAATACTATATAATGTGAGAGTCAGGAATATCTGAAATTTCATGTAGGTAAATTCAAACTGGTTGTCTTACATAAATTTATTATATTTTACAAGACAGGGTATAGTATCTGTAGGTAAAATTAAAAAATAGGATTTTAACAAAATAAAGAAGTTTAATATCTCTTGTTTCATGAAGAAAAATATGATAAATATAGTATTTGAGATAAGAGCCCCCCAGTGCGACATCGTTGGGAGGCCGACTCGAGATAGACTTCTAAGATCTCAGGGAAAGGACGAAACGAGAGGTTACTGAGCCCGCCTGAGAAATCAGTGATTAACAGGATTTCGTGATTCGTGATTTGTGATGGTATTTGAGCAATATTCTTGTGAATATCTCTTTTCTGTCTATAAGAAACAGAAACTTTTTTTTTGTATTTCTGAAGTGCTTTGAGAGTACTGTCTTGGTGACACATAAATGAAATACAAAAGCCAATTTGTTTCTATATCTAAGTGGGGGGTTATTGCTGACAGTTGTGCCAGCCAGTACAGAATGTAGTAGAGTTCTTTCTCACAAGACACTCATGGCTAAATGGCCTGAGTGCCTGTTGATCAACAAGAATTTTATCTGCTCCTACTTCACTATCTTTTTCTTTTTTCTTTTGCTTCTTTCTTCTATTTTCCTTCCTTCCATCCCATTTTTATTTTTTTAATAATAAAGACTGTTTTTCCCATTCTTCATATTGTCCACCCTCACCATTTTTTCCTAGGCAACCAACTTCTGTTGTTAGTGTTCAGTATTATTTTAATTTTAACTAATTTTTTAAATCAATTTTATATACTCATATTAAACATATGGGTGAAATAATTCAATAATGTTTCCTTTTGATTTATTATTAAATGGCCAAGAGTTTGGTATGTGGGAGAGCCACCTATAAACTACCTCACGCTCAGTTATACAAGCTCAAAGCCTCCGCCCCTCTTGGCAAGCCTGGCAAGCTACTGAGAGTATCCTGCCAGTACGGCCGAGCCTGGCAAGCCACCCTTACTTATTCGACACGCCAAAACCAGTAACAACAACATGCTCTTCATGTTCCTGGAGTGAATAGATGCCACTGGGCTACATTAACACGAGACAGGGATGAATGAAGACGTTACTGGAGCCTTCTTGAGCAAATCAATGAGCAATGGGATGACAGTGATACAGTGACAGTGATATAATTTCAAGCTCCTTCCATTTTGCCATGAGGGAACTGAGGAGACTAAAGTGTTTTTCTGAAACTCTATTGTACTCAAAATTGTAAGTCACTGCATCAGCTAATTTCTTTAGTAACCTTTTTTTCTCAAGATAACGGATATGTCTATCCCAGAGAGGCAAAAAAGTACAATCGAAACAACATCTGCACATGTATGTTCATCGCAGCACTGTTTACAATAGCCAGAATCTGGAAAAAACCCGAATGCCCCAGAACGGATGACTGGTTGAGGAAACTTTGGTACATCTATACAATGGAATACTATGCAGCTGTTAGAAAAAAGGAGGTCAAGAATTTTGTAGTTAAGTGGATGGGCATGAAAAGTTTCATGCTGAGTGAAATGAGTCAGAAAGAGAGAGACAGACATAGAAGGATTGCACTCATCTATGGTATATAGAATAACAGAGTGGGAGACTAACACCCAAGAACTGTGGAGATAAGTACCAGGAGGTTGACTCCATGGCTTCGAGGCTGGCCTCACGTTCCGGGGAAAGGTCAACTCAGAGAAGCGATCACCAACTACATTGTAGTCGAAGGCCATGTGGGGGAAGGGAGTTGCGGGCTGAATGAGGGCTAGAGACTGAGCACAGCGGCCACTCAACACCTTTATTGCAAACCACAACAGCTAATTAGAGAGAGAGAACAGAAGGGAATGCCTTGCCACAGTGGCAGGGTGGGGTGGGGGGGAGATGGGATTGGGGAGGGTGGGAGGGACACTGGGTTTACGGGTGGTGGAGAATGGGCACTGGTGAAGGGATGGGTTCCCGAACTTTGTATGAGGGAAGTATAAGCACAAAAGTGTATAAATCTGTAACTGTACCCTCACGGTGATTCTCTAATTAAAAATAAATAAATTAAAAAAAAAGATAACGGATATGTCAAAATAACATATATTGAATAGCTTGCTTTGACTCACTGCATCCTTGAATTAATTTTTTTAAAGCACCCTATCTGAATCGTATGTTTTAAAACATTTTTATCAAGACTAGAGTGTATATTTATCTGGCAGAAATTAAGTCTTATGTTTTAAAACTTGTATTGAACACCAATTTTTCTAAGTTTATATCAATATTATGGAATATATAGAAACTTAAAATAATAGTATCAGTTTTAGCAAATTTCTTCACCAGTATATAGAAATTTTTAGAATTTGTGGCAATCATAAGTTAAACTTTTCCCAAATGTTTTTACTTAAATAATCAATATAAACAGTTCAACAAGGTAGGCATTAATAATATAGCTCTTAGTTTCAAATTTGATGGTTAAATAAACTGTTTTTACAACTAATCAATGTCAGACCCAGGACCAAAATTCCAGGCTATATTATATGAAACATTGTGCACTTAACTACTGATTGCATGCATATTCTCCTAATGCATCTCAGCTTAAGTATTGTCAATGAAAAGTGAACAATATAAAATTACCTTTTAAAATATTCATAAAGAAAAGCTAAGCAGTCATTTTGCTATAGATATTTGTAGAATAGGCTTTATGGATTGTAGAAAGTCGATGGCTTAGATATTAAAAATACAGAAGTGGGAATAGAGAGGTAGCTCAGTGTACTGGAGTATGCAGGAGCCCCGGTTGCATTCAGTAGCATCAAATTGTTCCCTGAGTACTGTCACAGTAATCCTCCTTGAGGCTAAAGTAGCCCCTGAGCAGTGTCAGATATGAGACATTTAAAAAAAAATAACAGATTGTGATTATCAGGCAGAAGAAACATTGAATAAGTTATTGCATCTTTGAAACTTCATGCTTTCACCAGATTTTAACAAACTTGTCTCACCTATTGTAATGATAATATTACTATTCAAATATGATTGTAAAATGATAAACATCAATGTGACCCCCAAAACTTACTATTAATAACTAGGTATTGACCCTAACCCTCCTGACTGCATAGTGTTCACCAGTTTTTGATAACCCAGCCCTTTGGGTTATCTCCTGAACCCTGTTAGTGAATTTTAAAAGAGCTTTCCTAGTGATCTGTTACATGAGTTCTGTGATTTTAAGGTTTATTCATTGTGTTCTGTTCTAGAAAAGAATGAAGAACCTAATCTGGAATGGGTTAGAATTGATACTTGCTGATGGACATATTGCTTATGGCTGAGATTTATGTGTTCATACAGGACAAAAATTAGGTAAGGAGGGATAGAACTTGAATAAAATCATGGATAAAAAATAATTTTTCAATATTAACTTTGAAGGTTGTGATGGTAGTGATGTGGTGGTGAGGAACTATTGTGACTAAGTGAAAATTAGAATAGAGGCAATATTTAATAATAATATTTTTATGAATACTTGAGCAATACTATTTGATTTATGTAGGCAATTCTGAATTTTCTCTTAAAGCACCACAGAGACTCAGTAAAGTAGTGCATATGCTTCTGATGTAGGAAGCCTGGTTTTGATACCTGGCACCACATAATACTCCAAGAACTGCCATCAATGACTCTAAACACCAAGTTAGAAGTAGTCCCTGAGTCCCATGGTATGAGCCAACCTTACTTCCATCCATACTCCCCACCCCAAACCCACCTAAGTGAATATGAATAAACTTAGATACAAAATCTGAATAAATTATATAGCATCAGTGAAGGAGATCAAGGTAATATATGTTAAGTATTAAAACACAAAGATAAAGTGTATGTCAAGTAAAATATATCCTGCAATAAAACAATAGATCTTTTAGAGAAAAAACTTAAACTGTAATACCTTCTAGTCAGATATATGAAGTTGAATGTTGAATATAAACTTTTTTTTCTTTTTGGATCACACCTGGCGATGCACAGGGGTTATACTCCTGGCTCTGTACTCAGGAATTACTCCTGGCGGTGCTCAGGGGACTATATGGGATGCTGGAAACTGAACCCGGGTCAGCCGCGTGCAAGGCAAACGTTCTACCTGATGTGCTATCGCTCCAGCCCCTGGATATAAACTTTTTATTTAAAAACAGGCAGCTCAGATTTTTTAATATAACCCTATCACAGTTGCTAATTCTCCAAGCCTTGTTAATAGTTAATAAAATCACAAGCTGTATTCTGATTCATTTGCCTATGATTTAAAATATTTTGCTACCCTTACTCTATTTTGTGTAAATGTAAAAATTAGATAAATGTGATCTGTTTTGTAGTGAGGGATTTAATAAACCATTATTAGAATGAGCTTAATTACAGATATATTCTACCCAGAAAAAGAAGATGGTATGAGACTAAATTACATGATATTTAACATACGCTGCAAGGAGATAGGGTAGGAAATGATCAAAGAAACTTTCAAAAGAAAGAACAATTACATTTTCTTCTTTTCTACATTTTTAAGACTTAATCACTGTGAATTCAAAACTATAAAGTTATTCATGATTTTGTTCCAGTCATACATGTTCTAAAACTGAGCCCTTCTCCATTGACCTCTTCCCTCCATCAGTGTCCCCAGTTTTCTTCCCCACTCCCGCTAGCATGTAGGCTCTTTATGCCTGCTGTCAGCTCTCCATCTCCTTTAGAGGACTGCTTCCCTTCACCAATGCTGTACTGTATCCTTCCCTAACCTATAGTGCCCCGGGAGCTTCCTAGTGTAAATCAGTTCTCTTGCTCATTGAAATGTCTTTTGGCATCTGTTATTCTCCCACTATATATTTTTCATATCCCACATAGGAGAGAGACTGTGTCTGATTTTCCCCCTCTGACTAACTTTACTCTGTATGATACTCTCTAGATCCGTCCACATAGCAGCAAATTGCATGACTTGATCTTTTCTTACAACTGAGTAGTATTCCATTGTGTATATGTACCATAGGTTTTGTTTTAATTCGGTCAACTATTTTAGGGCACTTGGGTTGTTTTCAGCTTTGGGCTGTTATGAATAGTGATGCAATTAACATAAGACATAAGAATTCAGGTGACTTTTCTGCATTGTATTTTTGGGCCCTTGGAGATGTAGCCAAAAGAATGGTATTGTTGGGTCATATTGAAACTGAATTCCAAGTTTTTTTTTTTCTCATTGAACTTTGTTTTTAATGGGTCTCAAAATTCTGTGACAGATTTTTGGTCAAGTTGTTTCCATTAAAAAGTATTGATTTTAAAAACTAATAACTTAAACTGTCACACACACGCAAAACACAAATGGTCCACAAAACATTTTCCTTTCCTTCGGAAGGTTTTACGATGCATTGTTATCATTAACCAGTCTTTTACTATTAAACTTAAATGGCCAATTGAGACAAACAGTTCTGAGACCGTTCTTCCACCACTGATTAAGACTGGGGTGGCAGGTACTGGGGATAATATTCATTTAGCCTTCTGAGCCTTCTGGGCAGACTTGGTAACCTTGCCAGCTCCAGCTGCCTTCTTGTCTACTGCTTTGATGACACCCACAGCAACAGTCTGCCTCATATCACGAATAGCAAAACGACCCAGAGGAGGGTAGTCAGAGACGCTCTCAACACACATGGACTTGCCAGGGACCATATCAGCGATGGCAGCGTCACCAGATTTCAAGAACTTGGGGCCATCTTCCAGCTTTTTCCCAGAACGACGGTCAATCTTCTCTTTCAGCTCAGCAAACTTGCAAGCAATGTGGGCTGTGTCGCAATCCAGCACAGGTGCATAACCAGCACTGATCTGATCAGGATGGTTCAGGATAATCACCAGAGCTGTGAAGCCTGCAGCTTCCATTGGAGGATCATTTTTGCTGTCACCAGCCACATTGCCACGACGAGCATCTTTAACAGACACGTTCTTGACGTTGAAGCCCACGTTGTCCCCAGGAAGAGCCTCGCTAAGAGCTTCATGGTGCATTTCAACAGACTTCACTTCAGTTGTAACATTGACTGGGGTGAATGTGACCCCCATGCCAGGTTTGAGCACACCAGTCTCAACTCAGCCCACAGGGACAGTACCAATACCTCCAATCTTGTAAACGTCCTGGAGGGGCCCACGCAGGGGTTTGTCAGTTGGACGAGTGGGAGGCAGGATGCAATCCAGAGCTTCAAGCAGTGTGATTTCACTGGCACCGCCATCCTTAGGTGACTTTCCAACCCTTGAACCAGGGTATATTAGCACTTGGCTCCAGCATGTTGTCACCGTTCCAACCAGAAGTTGGCACAAATGCTACTGTGTCAGGGTTGTAGCCAATTTTCTTAATGTAGGTGCTGACTTCCTTAACAATTTCCTCGTATCTCTTCTGGCTGTAGGGTGGTTCAGTGGAATCCATTTTGTTAACGCCAACAATGAGCTGTTTCACACCCAGTGTGTAAGCCAGAAGGGCATGCTCTCGGGTCTGCCCGTTCCTGGAGATACCGGCCTCAAATTCACCCACACCAGCAGCAACAATCAGGACAGCGCAGTCAGCCTGAGAAGTGCCTGCAATCATGTTCTTGATAAAGTCTCTGTGTCCTGAGCATCAATGATGGTCACATAGTACTTGCTGGTCTCGAACTTCTACAGGGAGATATCAATGGTGATACCACGCTCACATTCAGCTTTCAGTTTATCCAAGACCCAGGCGTACTTGGAGGAGCCCTTTCCCATCTCAGTGGCCTCCTCGAATTTCTCGATCGTTCTCTTGTTGATGCCGCCACATTTGTAGATCCGGTAGCCAGTGGTGGTGGACTTGCCCGAGTCTATGTGTCCGAAGATGACAATGTTCATGTGAGTCTTTTCCTTTCCCATTTTGGCTTGCGTTTAGCTGTGGTTTTCACGACATCTGTGTTCTGGCTGCAAACCCGTTGCGAAAAAGTCCAAGTTTTTTTTTTTTTTTTTTTTTTTTGAGGAACGTCCATATTGTTTTCCCAAACGGCTAGACTAGTGGATGTTCCTACCAGCAGTTTCCCCCACCTCCACCCCGTTCAGATCAGCACTGGTTGCTGTTGTTCTTTTTGATGTGTGCCAGTCTCTCTCAGTGAAGTGATATGTCATTGTTTTTTTGATTTTTATTTCCCTGATGAGTAGTGATCAGAAAATGTTTTCATGTGCTTTTTAGCCATTTGCATTTCTGTTTATCTCTGCTTCTCATTTTTGAGAGGCTTGGATGATTTTTCTTGTAAAATTCTACCACCGCTTTATATATTTAGATATTAATCCTTTATCTAATAAATCATGATATCAAAATGCTTTCTTTCAGCCTGTAGGGTATCTTTGTATTCTGGTCATCATTTCCTTTGAGGTGTAAAGCTTTTCAATTTAATATAGTCCAATTTAGAAATCTTTGCTTTCACTTGCTTTGCCAAGGGTGTTTTATCCTTAAAGATGCCTCTAGTTTCAATGTCAGGAGAGCTCTGCCCATGTCTTCCTCTGTGTAGTTTATGGACTCAGATCTGATATTAAGGCCTTTATACTAGTTTGATTTGACTTTTATGCATGGTGTAAGGAAAGAGGTCTGAGTTCATTTTATTTTTCTATGTGGCTGACCAGTTTTCCCACTACCACCTGCTAAAGAGGCTTCCCTTGCTCTATTTCATTATTTTTTGCCCTTATATACATGAACTGTCTATAAACATATGAGGGTCTGTCTCAGAATTTTTCAATTCTATTCCACTGGTTTGTTTCCTCCTGACTTTGTGGAGGTTTATTTTGTGACCCAGTATGTGGGTCTATCTTGGAGAATGTCCCATGCACACTGGAAAAGAATGTATACTCAACTTTCTGGGGGGTGCACATATAGATGATATATAAATATATATATATATTCCAAACCACTCTCCCATTTATTTCTTCAGATACAGTATTTCCAGTTTTAGTCTAGTCCTTCTCTCGAGAGGTGATAGAGTATTGAAGTCTCCAACTATTATTGTGTTGCTTTCAATATCTTCTTTCAAGTCTGTGAGCAGATGTTTTAACTATTTTGATTGACCCTAATTCAAAGCATATATGTTTACAAATGTGAGTTCTTTCTGATGTACAATATCTTCTATCATTAAAAAATGATCTTCTCTGTCCCTTATGAGTTTCTTAAGCCTGAAATCTATGCTGTCTGATAGAAATTGTATAGAAAGGCTACCCTGGCCTTTCTCAGGGAATTGTTTGCTTGAAATATTGTCTTCCAACCTGTGTTTGCCCTTAGTGTTTACATGCATTTCTTCTAGACAGCAGGAAGTTGGGTTTGAATTTCTAATCCATCCTCGCCACTCTGTGTCTCTTAATTGGTGCATTTACACTATTGATGTTGAGTGAAATTTTTGTCATAGAGTTTTGCTATTTTTTTGTTTGTCTGTTTTTGGGTCACACCTGGCGATGTACAGGGGTTACTTCTGGCTCATACACTCAAGAATTACTCCTGGCCATGCACAGGGGACCATATGGGATGCTGGGAATCGTACCTGGTTCAGCCACGTGCAAGGCAAATGCCCTACCCACTGTGCTATTGCTCCAGCCCCAAGTTTTGCTATTTTTTTCCTGTGGAAGTCTTGTGTATTTGTAGAGATTTGTCATGTCATAAAGAAGCCTCTGCACTCCTTGCAGAGTTGGTTCCAAGTCTGTGATGTTCCTGAATTGTTTGTTTATCTGTGAAGTGTCTTATTGTTATTTCATATCTGAATGAAAGTCTGTCTGGTTAAAGTATTCTTGGTCAGGCATTCGTTTCATTGAAAAATTTATTTTATATATCCCACTGTTGTTTAGGACCTGCTGGGTCTAGTTTGATAAATCTGATATAAATGTTAGGGATGCTTCTTTGTATGTAATTTCCTATGTTGATCTTGTGTTTTTAATATTCTATATCAATGGCTTTCTTCATTCCTATAAGGATGTGTTTTGGAGTCTTTTCATTTGAGTCTCTTTTTCTGGTACTCTTTAGACATCTTGGATCTGGATGCATGAGCTCTATGTCTGGGAACTTGGCAGCAATGATGTCTTTGTTGGTTATTCACTGGAATTGTCTTCTTGGTCCTCTGGTACCCCTTTAATTTATATGTTGTTTCTCTTGTATTCATCCTAAAACTCTTTTAACTGTTGTTCATTTCTTTTGAGATTTCTCCCCTGCACCCCATCTTCTAATGTCAATAGAGGTTTAATGCTTCTCAGTGAAGCTTGCTTATTTTGTCTCCAGC
The DNA here is from genome assembly GCF_027595985.1 of Sorex araneus. Lineage (NCBI taxonomy): Eukaryota > Metazoa > Chordata > Mammalia > Eulipotyphla > Soricidae > Sorex > Sorex araneus. Next base: position 71,356,779 of record NC_073307.1, on the reverse strand, counting down.
TGCTGATATTCTGCTACTAAGGCCTTACACTGAGTTTTTCATTTCACCTACCAGATTCTTTAGTTTGTTATTTCTGATTCAATCTTTCTCACACTTTCTTATGTTTTTTTTTTTTCTGTCTGTGACCCTGTATTCTTGAGCTCAGTGAACATCCTTACAATTTTCTCTATAGAGTCATTGTCTGAGAGACTTTATGGGTGATTAGTGCTGGAAGAATTTTCTGGGTTATTATCTTTGCTCATTGTATGTGGTGAGATTCTCTGCTGCTTCCTTATATTTTCCTGAAGCACCCTGGGGACAAGTCTCTTACTGTTTGCACCCTTCTACTACTAGGAGATCTCTAGGTGGATTCACTGGTTGGTGCCTTCTCTGTTCTCTGGTGAAGTTCTCCAACCCACGTTGTTGTTCCTCACAGTTTAGATGTTTACTTTAGATGTGTGCTTGGTTATAAGGCAGGTTAATTCAGTTATTATGATCGCCCTATTACATCCTAAAGGACATAGTTTGCAAAAGCTTCTCTCTTGTTCTTCAATTATTTTCTTCCAGATTCTTGCTAACCCAACATCATCTCGTCTTGGAGGTCTAGCTTAAATCGGCCTTGCACCCAGCTGACCCTGGTTTGATCCCTGGCACCACAATTACCTGAGCCAGAGTAGTGACCCCTGAATGCACACTCAAGAGTTAATCTTGAGCACCAAGGGGTGTGGCCCAAAAAATAATTAAACATTAAGGTATACATGCATGTGCCAGTGTCACATTGCCACCCACGGTGGCATCCGTTAACATCCACAGAGGGCATGCTGGTCCCCAAGGAGAACAGTTACAACACCCTCGTGAAGGCCGTTTTAAGGGCTCCTGGCATCCCTTGCCAATTGGCACCAGAAAATTACAGTGATATCCAGCTGGTCTAAATCTTTCTGGGCATGTTTACCCCTTATCTTAGTTTCCCGGTTGGTCCAGGCTCCAGGACAGAGTTTTATGGTCCTAAAAATTATTATGACCACTGGGGCAGGAGTTTGGGAATGAAATGTGCCAGGTCAATGGGAAGAAAGGTGGGAAGTGGAAACTGCCTTGAAGAACGTGGCTTCCTTCTTCACTGGGAAGGGAAGACAAATCTTCCAGGCCTAATTGCCAATGATCCCAGTTTCCCCATCAGCCTAGACTCCAGGATTGCCCATTATCTTAGTTTCCCTGTCAGCCGAAAGGCCAGAGCAGAGTTTGATGTTCCTGTGAAGCCCTGGGTGCTGCGACAGTGCCTTGCGGGTGGAATGTTTGTCAGGTTGATGGGGGAGAGATGGAACATCTGGAGAGAGGAAACTGTGGTTTTGTGTCTCACTGGCAAGGGGGAACTGAGGCTTCCTTTTTCAATAGCTCCTTTCCCTCGGATTCACCTTCTTGTCTGTGAGCCTCTAGATGCTGCCATGAGGGATGAAAGATCAGAAATGCCTTTTGCCTTCACCTTGGGAAGCCTGGAGGTAACCATGAAAACCCAATGTGCTGCTTGTCAGGTTTCCCTGAGCCAAGTTCCCTTTCACCTGGGCGTCCTGAAGCGGAGGCTTCTCATGCCCCTCCCGGCCTGAAAGCTGCAGTCCTGAGCAGACCTGAGGGTCGTACTCCTGGGACAAAGCTAAGCTGGTGGGCATTGCAGCTGCTGGGAGCTGCCCTGTGCCCAGAGTACTAAAAGCCTGAGTTTCCTTGTCTCTGAGAACCTGAGGAAAGGCACGAAGGGTGCGGCCTGCACGGCTTGAGTGCTCTAGACACATTCCCAAGACCACACACACCATGATCTGAAAACTGTCACTCCACGAGCACTTCCACTTGGGGAACATCTCCTTCCAACAACTCGTCATCCCTTCCGTGAGGACAGATCTGAGCCGGAAGTCGCTGCCTCTGCTCCTCCTGATGTGGCTTGGACTTGCTGCTCTAGCAGTGGCCGCCTGCGAGAGATTGAGAGCTTGACCATCTCTGGGGCGAGGCCACTAGAACTTCCCCACTTAGAAACCTGAGAGCTGCATGGACCCCCACTCCTAGAAGCCTTTTCTTTAGTGGGTTCAAAACCATCCTGGATCTGGGAACCACCACGAACTAGTGGCTAAAACCAGAAACTTTTCCTTTACCTTTATGGAGCGCTGTACAAAAAGCTGCCTGTGGCATGGTGGCTTGACAGCCACCACCTCTTTTCGCCTGGGCATTCTGAAGTGGAGGCTTCTTGTGCCCCTCCTGGCCTGAACACTGTCGGCCCACCACACTTAGACCTGGAGAGCTACAATCAATTGTCTGCTCTTTCAGTGTGAGACCTGAATTCACATGATCTGTGTACCAAACATTGAACTTGCCCCCCTACCTGCGATCTCCCTTAGAAGCTATTGCTCACAACTTGTAAACTGCTTGTATCTCAGCCCTGGACCAGGAGCCGCCTTGACAGCTTCTGAATTTCCCTCCAGAGCATGGCTAGAACTGTTAGCCAGGCCCAGAGAAGCACTTCACCTTTAAAGCTAACTTTCTCATCAGAACAGAGCTGTATGACAGGATCTTTTGTTTGAACATAGATCCCATATTTCTTGCTTATCTCGCAAAGAAATAGTCTTTACAACATTTTCTGAGAAGGTGAAGCCTGAATTAACTAAGCCTTCTCCTTGAGCAAAGACCCAACAAAACATTTGCACACATGTAGCCATCATTTATCAATTTCTTTCCAAGTACATAACCTGAAGTTACTATCTTTTGTACTTGAACACATCCTACTTTTGTTGCTTCCTTAGTAAAACAGATAAATTCCAAAACATTCTTCAAATTGGCAATAACAACTTTAAACAACTTTTCTGTTAGACCTGAGACCCAAATGACTGCATCCTTTGCCTGAAGACAGACAAAAATCTAGCACTCCTCTTGAAAGGGCTAGAAATGAAGTAGCAGAACTTCTTAACTCCTTACCAGGAACGAAGAAATACAACAAAACATCTATAAAACCTCTTTCCCCACTTCCTCCACCCTTTGGTAGGTGTGGCCTACGATTGGACCCAAGCCTAAAGCCTTGTTGTGGGTGTATTGCTTTAAGCTAAGGGTTTGGCTGTTAGTGGCTCATCCTATAATAGCAGCCTTTCTCTACATTCTCAGTGAAATGCGTTTCTTTCCAACTCGAAGGATTGAACAAAACCGCAAAACTGGACAGAAAAGTTGCTACAATGTCCAAAGAAACAAATGTCCAACTGTTTCCATAATATTGCTGAACTGATTGCTGGCCACTCTAGAGGCTTTTTTAAGGGAGGATAATATGTTTGGACTGAGCTGATCAATCCTCTTGTTTTTGTTCTTTGATGCACCAGGCCTGGAGTACAAAAACTAAGATATGCTTCTTCATTCTCCATCCATTTAGGCATCTGTATTTTGTTGTATCTATTGGTTTTGAGTTTCGCATATGAGCAAAATATACTTCTATTGCTTTTGGCCTGCTCAGATTTTCCATACCCTTAAGAGATGTTCTTAATATTTCTTCCTCCCCGTCCCCCTCCAGCTCTCTAGAGGTCTTGACCTTGCTGAGTCTGATGTATTCCCGACTTCCCAGTGATTTGGTCCTTAAGTAGAGAAAAATTGCGCGGGGGGAGGCGGGAGTGACCTATCTCTCTTGTTTCATCACATTTCCATACTTGCAATCTGAAATTAAGTAGCTAGAAGTCCCAGTTTTCTTTCTCCTGCTTGCAGCTTAAGAGAGGGCACGAACACAGCACCTTCAAGTCCTTGCTTCCAGCAGCTGCCTAGCTGGTTCCTGTACATGTTTCGCAGGCGTGTGGGGGGCGAGGGAGGGTCACGTGTTTGTTGGTTCCTGTGGCTGGTTCTCTATACAACTCCACACTGAATACCTCGCGTTGGGGAATCAGATATGTTAGTACTGAAGCTGGAGGACCCCCCAAGTGGCTTATTTGAGGCAGAGAGGAGAGAGACGGTCACTTTCTCCTGATCCACCTCTGCCACCCTGAGGCCCGCGGGGAAGGCTAGGACTTCTGTGCGTGAGCGCATGTGTAGCACGAACCAGAGGCAGGGGACTGGCAATCCACACCTGACAGCTCCCTGTCTTCTTGGCACAGGAGCTAATTTCCACCACCTGCTATCTTAGGGAGCCATTGTCAGTAGAGCGAGGAATTGCTCTTTGCAGGAAAGGAAAGCCAGTCCTGCCTAGGCCTTAGAGGACTTTGTCCTATCTCACAGCAAATAATTTCAGGAGGAGACAAGCAATGAAGTAAAAACATTTTATTTGGAGGCTTTTGAGGAAGGGAGGGATGGAGAGAAATGGGAGAGCCAGTAAAGTGGAATCTAGGTACCTATCCCCACTTGGGATACTAGGTATCTACCCAAAGAAGAAAAAACACTTTAAAATTGGTATATGTACTTTACTGTAGCACTATATACAATAGCCAATATTTAGAAACAATGCGAGATACCATCAACAGGCAAGTGGAAAAATAAAATTACACCATATATTTATTATGGAATGCTACCAATCTCAAAGAAACATGAAATCTTGCTTTTTGGTACAACATAGATAGTACTAGTATGATCATGCTGAGCAGTACATGCCAGAGGAGAAAGACAAATTATTATAAACCAGATTATCTTGCTTTTATATGCTATGAAGAAAAAAATACAAAAACAAAGAGAAAGCAATTCAGTGAAATGAAATTCAATTCAATGAAAGCAAATCCTTATTCTTAGTCTCTGACCAAAAAATCTAGGTTACCTTGAGGTGAGGGGGTGGATTGAGGGAATCTGGCACATTTTTAAAACTTTAAATCCCATGGCTTACAAGTTGTTCATAGTAGTGTTGTTCCAGATACTCAGTGTCCTAACACCAGTCGTACCACTGATGTGACCGTGCCTCCGCCACCGTCTCCTTTTCCCACCAACTCCCACGCTTACTCGCCTCGCTGGCACAAATAGCTTATTTCATATTGCTTGATACAACAAAATGGCAAAAAATTTATAAAAACAGTACAGTAAAAGAATTTGTGAAAATGTTTATATCTCACAATGTGGTTATTAAAGTCATTACAGCTTCACTGAGCTTTTAGTTGCTAGTTCAGCCTTCTACGATTTTGTTATTTCCTTATTTCCTTTTCTTTTTTTTTTTCCTTTTTTCCTTTTCGGGTCACACCCAGAGATCCCAGGGATTACTCCTGGCTCTGAACTCAGGAATTACTCCTGGCGGTGCTCGCCCCCCGCCCACCATATGGGATGCTGGGAATCGAACCCAGTAAGGCAAACACCTACCCCCTATTCTATTGCTATTGCTCCAGCCCCTCCTTATTTCCTTAGTGACCTTAGTTGGCTTCTCTGTTACTTTCCCCTCTAATTTGGTGTGGTTCAACTGGGCTGTCAGTATTGTGGAAGCTGAAGGTGTCGCATGTCTTCATGTGCAGCCACATGCTATAGGAATTACAAGGCCTGTAGAACTGGGCCAATGATTTCCGCAGCTTTGGCTTGGCTTCCTGAATTGCAATCCTGAGCCATTTCAAAATGCATTCATGTATGTCTCATGCTTACTTGCTATTCTCTTATTTAAGGTTGCCAGAACGAGCCACCATGCAAACAGCTCAGCCTTATTACTAATCTCTGCAGAGAAGCCAATAAACACTTTTTGAAAGCACTTTTTTTCTTCCTGGGACAGATACCTAGTATCCAAAGTCACTGTCATCCCGTTGCTCATCGAGTTGTTCGAGCAGGCACCAGTAACGTCTCTCATTGAGAGACTTATTGTTACTGTTTTTGGCATATCCAATACGCACGGGTAGCTCGCCAGGCTCTGCCGAGTGGGCGCGATACTCTCGGTAGCTTGCCGGGCTCTCCGAGAGAGGCGGAAGAATCGAACTCGGGTCGGCCGCGTGAAAGGCGAACGCCCTACCGCTGTGCTATCGCTCCAGCCCAAGTATCCAAAGTAGAGGTCAATGTCAATATCCCCAGTGCGGAAGTACTGAATACAAATCAGGGGAGTTCTAAGAACTATCACACTGTGAATAAAAGTACCGACTCACTGCTCAGAGCATCCTCACTGCTAATCTCAGTAGTGAAGCTGTGAAGCTGAGCTGTTGTTATATGACGGGGCTGTGGGGTGTGGGTGGAGCTTCCAGGGGAGGCTGTTTGTCCCCACCCTGAGAAGACCCAGAGTTTTCAGCCCAAAGACAGGTATAGCTGGGATTTTTGTTGACTTGGCCTCTGCATAGCTTAGCAATGAACCTTCGCTATTTACATGAAATATTTATTTACATGGTGGCTGGCTTTTCCCTTTAAACACATCTTGTAAGAGAGGTTTTCCGTGCTCTGTGTCTCCTGGAGGTTTTCCACAGTCTGTGGCTGTGGTAACCTTAAACAAGATAATAGCAAGTGAGTGTGAAACATACATGAGCACATTTTGAAATGACTGAGATTTGCAATTCCGGAATCCAAAGGTTAGAAATTCAAAACCCAAATCAGAAGTGTTGTAGGATTATAAAGTGAAAGCAGACAAAGGTTCACTTTTATCCATTCTTTTGAACTGATCCCAAAGAATTTAATAAGTTTACATTAAAATTGCTGGAGCGATAGCACAGTGGTAAGGCATTCGCCTTTCACGCGGCCGACCCGAGTTCTATTCCTCTGCCCCTCTCGGAGAGCCTGGCAAGCTACCAAGAGTATGGAGCCCGAGCGATAGAGCCTGGCAAGCTACCCGTATGTATTGGATATGCCAAAAACAGTAACAAGAAGTCTCTCAATGAGAGACATTACTGGTGCCCGCTCGAACAAATCTATGAGCAACGGGATGACAGTGACAGTGACATTAAAATTAAAAACCTAGGGCCAGCGAGATAGCCCAGGGGCAAGGTGTTGTCTGGCATCTAGCTGATCCTGGTTTGGTCCCTGGCATTCCACTGTTCCTTCTCACACTGCCAGGAGTCATCCCTGAACAGAATGCCCGCAGTAAGCTCCTACTACCCATGGGTTTGGTCGTAAGCCAGCGCCTCTCTCCCAAATTAAACCTAGAAGTGCTATAAGGATGGTGATGGAGAATTTTTGGCACTCTGCTGGTGGGTGGAAGTATAGGAAATTTACATCAAACGTACACACATTAACATTATTTTTAAATGATCTGGAACAGAATAATAGTTTTTTAAGTTGAAGAAAATTCTTTTTCTAAAAGAAAATTATTCTAGATAAAATATTTTTAAATGTAGGGATTGCTTTCCTTATCTTGTCCATTTCCCTAACGCTAATTATCAGAAGATAATACTTGAATTTAAACCTTAATCAGGAATGTTTTTTCAGAATTTTAGATGCAGTGGAGGATGTCTTTTACCCCCCCCCCCCTCAAATATGGTACTCAGCACCCAACAATCTTAAAAATCTGCATTTTCTAAAAACAGAATTAAGATTTCTACATAATCTGCTTCTTATGACCTCACAGGCAAGATGATTTACTTTGAATATGTGAGCCAGACAATCCTGTGTTTTTTAATACACAGGATTGTTTCTGAACAAGGCTCTTTCTCAGGGCCTGGACTCAATCCCCTGTTGACTCAAGCAACAATGGAACAATAGATCTTCATGGTTACACTTGCAAACTAGATCATTTTAAACAGACTCTTGAAATGCAGATTGTTCAGGGTATTGGCTTTGCTATTTGTTGTTGTTTCTTTTTCATTAAAAATTTTAAAGCCTTTTTTATATTAACTTTTTAAAGTAAAATGATATTGGTTTACAATGTATATGTTTTCAGTGAACAATTTTTATTTGTTCAAATAAATGTTACCTCACCATGCCCAATATCGGTGTATCCTTCCACCACAATTCACTGAGTACTTTCCAACTTTTACTTTTGTTTGTTTGCTTTTTTGGGTCACACCCGGTGATGCTCAGTGGTTACTCCTGGCTCTGTACTCAGGAATCACTCCTGGTGGTGCTCAGGGGACCATATGGGATGCTGGGAATCGAACGCGAGTTGGTGATTTGCAAGGCGAATGCCCAACCCACTGTGCTATTGCTCCAGCCCCTCTTTTTTTTCTTTCTTTCTCTCTCTTTTTTTCCCAGTTGTTCACAAAAGAGTGAAATCATGCATGGTTGTTTTTCTTTTTCTGACTTATTTCTCTTAGTATAATCTCCAGTTTCATTCAGGATATTTTAAATGGCAAGATTTTTCATATAAATAAATAGTGCTTTTTTGCGTACATATAATCTCTTTATACATTCATTTTTCTTTTTTCTTTTGCATCACACCCAGAGATGCACAAGGGTTACTCCTGGCTCATGCACTCAGGAATTATTCCTGGCGGTGCTCAGGAGATCATATGGGATGCTGGAAATCACCAGCCCCCTATACATTCATTTTTAAATTGGGCATATGGGTTGTCAATTATCTTTGAATATAGGCATAAGTACATGAATATAGGCATGCCTACAGTTTTTAAATTAGTGTTTTTATATATTTTTGATGACTACCTAGTACTAAATTTGCAGGATCATATGGTTTATCTATTGCCTATATTTAATAAGATATTTTTGACTGTAAAAGTCTGATCTTTATTGCTTGATGAGACCAATTAGTCGAGAGATAAAATGATAGTTTGTCAAAAAGCTTTATTCAGCCTCAGGCCCTCAGGTTGGAGGGTAACTGTCTCAGATCAAATGGATGCATTTTGATCAAGTGCAGCAGGAAGCAGCTGCCCGGTGTAAAGACAGTGCTCTCTGTTTCCATCTTGCTTGGTCTTTAGAAAAAGGACACTCTCAGTTCTGCATCCATGCGAGTCAGCAAGAAAAACTAGCATGCGGGGTGCTGGGATGGCCACACACCCAGTGAATACTCTATCCTTTGTACCCAAACATCTACACTCTTTTGGGCCATATTGCCTCAACACAGATTAAAGTTTCAGAAAACTGCAGAATTTAGGGATCAGAACAATAGTAGAACATGTAGGCAATTGCCTTGCACACAGCCAATCTGCGTTCAAGCTCCAGCATCCCATAAGGTCCCCAAGTACCTCCAGGAGTAATTCGTGAGTACAGAGCGTCACTGAGTATTGCTGGGTGTGACCCCAAAACAAACAAATGAAGAAACAAAAACACTGCAGAATTTCCTTAATAAAACATAGTGTTACATATTTAGAATTGAAGTTCTGCACTTTTTTCTCAAAGTTATTGTGAATTCCATTTTAGTTATTTGTGTGTTTTATTCATTTATTAGTACATTTTGTAAATGTTGTGAAAGTAGTATTGCTAGATTTAAACTGCTGTTGGAGAGGATGTGGGGAGAAAGGGACCCTTCTACACTGCTGGTGGGAATGCCGGCTAGTTCAGCCCTTTTGGAAAACAGTATGGACGATTCTCAAAAAACTAGAGGTTGAACTCCCATTTGACCCAGCAATACCACTACTGGGAATATATCCCAGAAAAGCCAAAAAGTATAGTCGAAGTGACATATGCACTTATATGTTCACTGCAGCACTGTTTACAATAGCCAGAATCTGGAAAAAACCCGAGTGCCCTAGAACAGATGACTGGTTGAAGAAACTCTGGTACATCTATACAATGGAATACTATGCAGCTGTTAGAAAAAATGAGGTCATGACGTTTGCATATAAGTGGATCAACATGGAAAGTATCATGCTAAGTGAAATGAGTCAGAAAGAGAGAGACAGACATAGAAAGATTGCACTCATCTGTGGAATATAGAATAATAGACTATAATACTAACGCCCAAGAATAGTAGAAATAAGTACCAGGAGAATATTTCCATGGCTTGGAGGCTGGTCTCTCATTCTGGGTAACTCAGGGAAGGGACCACCAAGTAAAATGTGGTTGGAGGACATGTGGGGGAAGGGTGAGGCGGGTGGAATACAGACTAGAGACTGAACACAATGGCCACTCAACACCTCTATTGCAAACCACAACACCTAATCAGAGAGAGAGAACAAGAGGGAATTCCCTGCCACAGTGGCAGGGTGGGGTGGGGGGAGAAGGGTCTGGGGAGGGGGGGGAGGGATGTTGGGTTTACGGGTGGTGGAGAATGGGCACTGGTGAAGGGATGGGTTATTGAACTTTGTATGGGGGAAGCATGAGCACAAAGATGTGTGGATCTGTAACTGTACCCTCACGATGACTCTCTAATTAAAAATAAACTAATAATAATAATAAAAAAAAGAAAAAAAAATAAAGAATGAGTTAAAGAAAAAAAAAAAGAAAGTAGTATTGCTAGATTTAAAAAAGTACATCTTTTTGGCCACACGTGGTAGTACTCTGAGTTTGCTTGAAGGGCCACTCCTGGCTCTCTGGCTGTGAATCACTTTTGGCAGTTCTCAGAAGACCATGCATTTAATGGCATCAAACCCAGGCCTGTCACATGCGAAGAATGCTTTCTAATTTACTGAGCTATCTGCATAGACCCATACTTTATAAAATATGGTCTACTTTGTGATTTATTTGAAGGTTTATTTTTCAATGTTAGAAACTATATATTTAAATGTGGGAATATAACTTACCCAAGAGAATAAAACATGAAAATGGCCTCCCCAAAAACGAGGAGCTGAATTATCAGCAGCTCTTCTGGGCAGGCATACTTGTCTTTATTTTGATCTCCAATTCCTTGTTTAGGTTTGCAAATAATACAGAAAATACCTTGTGAAGCATCCATTGAGAGATAATTATTCATTCTGGTGTTCACTGGTGTCCACCCTTCCTAAACATGTGCTTCCCTGTTCTTCATCTCAAAAACCTGCCTCTGTGGCCAGGAAGTCAAGATATTTTGAGGATAAATTTGCATCTTCCAAGTGACAGCTTGTTGTTAATAAAGCTCTTATAGAGTCCTCACCGTGTCTCTCTTTAGATTGGCCCGCCAGCAGCGGTGGAACTGGATCTTCACGTGATTATTTATATTGGACAATAAAATATATACATTTGATGGTTAATCTCAGGCTACCATTAGAATATTTTAGCATAAAATACGTGCAAATATCTTCTCATTGGTTAGGCAGGGATAATGTTTATACATTAACACTTGGATAAAAGTGGTATCTTCCTGTACATTCATGAATCACACCTCATTGTCATCTATTCTCCTGCTACTCTAACTGATATCAATTGTTACTGTATATAGCCTGAAATTCACATGATCATACCTCTTCCAGAGGTCAATTGTTCCCTGTGTTATAATTAATAATTGAGATCCTTAGATATACTTGGATAGTTATGTGATTTTCTACTTTGAGTCTATAAATCTCATATTATCATCTAGTCTTAAAAATATGAATGTTGTGTTTTTAAAATGTTTTTAATGAATCACTGTGAGACACAGTTACAGACTTACAAACTTTCATGATTACACTTCAGTCATACAATGATAAGTACCCATCCCTCCACCAGTGCCCATTCTCCACCACCAGTGTTCCCAGTTTCCTTCTCACCACTTCCACCCCATCCCCCTGCTTCTGTGGCAGGCACATTCCCTCTTACTCTCTCTCTCCTTTTGGGTGTTATGGTTTGCAATATAGGTAATAAGTGGTCATCATGTTTGGTCTATAGTCTGCTTTCAGCACACATCTCCCATCCTGAGTGAGTGCTCCAAGCATCATTCACTTAGTGGTCCCTTCTCTATCCCAGCTGCCTTTTCCCCCAGCGTGTGAGGCCGGCTTCCACGCTGTGAAGCGATCCTCCTGGCCCTTATCTCTACTATCCTGAGGTGTTAGTTATCTCCCATTATGTTACTTTATATACCACAAATGAGTGCAGTTTGAATGTTGTGTTTTTGTGTGGTATATACAAAAAGATATTTTAGAAAAACATTATTTTATACTTCTAAATCTTAACAATATCATGTTCAATCCTCTGAAATGTAAATATAAAGAATAATTGGCTTTTCATTGAAGACATTTGGGGAAATTGACAAGTAATTATTGTATGTATAGCATTTGCTATTTTACTTGGATGTCCTGGTATTGTAAATTACATTATGACATTTAAAAATGTTGCTTATGTTACCCTGGGTGAATATTAACATAATTAAGTGCACATTTTGTTTTAAGCATTTTTTTTTCTTTTTGGGTCACACTCGGCAATGCACAGGTGTTACTCCTGGCTCTGCACTCAGGAATTACTCCTGGCGGTGCTCAGGGGACCATATGGGATGCTGGGAATCAAACCTGGGTCGGCCACGTGCAAGGCAAACACCCTACCTGCTGTGCTATCACTCCAGCCCCAACCATTGATTTTTTTAAGCCACTAAAAATACTATAAGAAACCATGTTCTTAATAGCTAAATTTTAAGATTAAGGGCCCTCACATCTATTCTGTATACTTCTAACTTGCAAAACAGTTGACAGTAATGATAATATATGGCCATTTATTTATTTGGGGGGTGTGTTGGGCCATGCTTGTCAGTGGTTAAGTTTTAGTCCTGTCATTACTGGTGGTCTTTGGGGACCATAAGTGATGCCAGGTATTAAACTAGGGCCAACTCTGCGCAAGGCAGTCTTCTTAATCCCATACTATGTCCTCAGTGTGTGTGAGTGTGTGTGTGTGTGTGTGTGTGTGTGTGTGTGTGTGTGTGTGTAGTGTGTATGACAGCTGCTGGTGCTCAGGGCTCTGCACTCAGTAGTGTGTATGACAGCTGCTGGTGCTCAGGGCTCTGCACTCAGTAGTGTGTATGACAGCTGTTTGTGCTCCTGGATCTGCACTCAGGAATTCTTGGTGATGCTCGGGGGAACATATAGGATGCCGAGGATTGAACCGAGGTCAGCCACATGCAAGGCAAATGCCTTACCCACTGTACTATCGCTCTGGCCCCTGCCCTCATTATGCTGATTTAAAAATCTCCTATGATTTAAAGCTAGAGAGATTGCACAGTAGTTAAGACACTAGCCTTTTAGGTGGCTGACTCGGTTTAGTCTCTGGCACCACATGAGATCCCAGGTCGCTGCTAGGACTGCGTGGAGTATAGAGCCAGGACTAAGCCCTGAGAACTGTTGGGTGTGGCTGAGAAACAAAACAAACAAAAGGAAAAAAAAACTCCTATGATTTATAGGTATGCATTGCTCACATATTTTAGAAATAGTAGGGAAAATTACTTATAATGCAAATGTTCAGCTAAATGTGAAGAATGTGTGTGTTCTGAATAAAATAAAAACTATTCAATAGTGTTTCTGCTGCAGAAGGACTCAGCATTCTGCAGCATGCAAATGTCATCGCTGTGTGTGTTTTACCCAAGTGAATGCTACTGGATGGAAGGCGTTTGCCTGTGATTTACAATGTAATTTTATTTGTAGAAACAAACCAATCCTGGAACTCCAATTGTCTTAGTAATGAGATGATCAATAGACTATTACTGTATTGAACTAGGGCTACAGGAAGTGCATTGAAGGTTTTGATGCATGAATTATGCATTCAGTGCTCATTCTTTAATCTTGGAACAGAATTGCAGGGTTTATGTAGTCGGCTCAGATAGTTTCTTGCTTGAAGTGACTGCAGTGAAATGCCTAATATTTTCTGGCATAGAAGCAGCATTGACCAGGGACAGCTGAATTTGGAAGACGTAATCTCTTCAGCTCCAAGCATAGAAAGCTTTATTTGAAAGTCCTGCTCTACAGAGAGTCAGCTCGTCCAACCTGCCCTCCCGGAAGGTTGGCTGGAGGATGGGGGCAGTGGCTGTGCCTCCCTCTGAGCTCGCTGCTTGAAGTCCTTTTAACTTGCTTTCTGCACCAGGGAAGAGGCTTATTGTGTTTATTCAAATGTCCAATTTACAGTAAATATTTACCCAGAGGGCAGTTGAATGAATATATGAGGTAAGTCCAAGTTTTTCTTTCTTTTAAGAGAACATGAGAATGTGCTGAGTTAAGGTAGCATGGATGCAGTCTTTGTAAGATTGTGATTAGTATTGCAATGCAGTGTTGGAGTGCTCAATTATTACATTATTTGAAAACTGGCTTTTTTGAGGGACCGTGCAGGCATTTTATTTTCAGTGGTATTTTATTTTTAAAGAAACGCTATTGAAAAGGTAGTAGAGCTCAAATGTATATGTGTTTTGAATAAAGAGAAGCCTGTAAAACGGCTGGGACAACAACAGTAGTGAGCAAAATCAATAAAAGAAAATTATCTCTTTCTGCAGAAGTTTTAGCAGGGCTGTGGTACTCCTTTGGCTCTCCTTAATGTCAGTGTTTTTTAGTTTATTATGATAAAGTAAGCTGGTAAACATTTTAAGAAAGGCCTTATTCTTCTCTCCAAAGTACGGGGAAACACTGAGTTACTAAAACTCAAATACTGTGTTGCATACAAATGGAACAGATGGAATTAAACTAATTGGACTAGTATGTCCTTGAAGGAAGACCTTGTTTCAGAAACCAAGCAGTTTGATCTGGATCACTAGCATTTTTGCCTCCTGTCCAAAAGGTCTTACTCCAGAAGAAGGCTAAATAAAATATTTTGAAATTAATTTTTATAAAGTTTAATCATTTCTAGGTCCTTAAAAACTTAATCCGATGCAACTGTAGAAATACTATATAAAAGTGCACAAACTTTTACAAGGAATCTGTAAAACTGAAAAAAAAAACAGTTCCATAATGTTTATATATTTGTGAATTGAAGTGGCATTTAAATGACATGACAAATAATTTGCAGCATGATGTAAATTCCTGGATATTCACTTATGGCAGGAAAATAGTATTAAATTTTTAATAAGAAACTATAACTGCAGAAAATTCTTTAAAATTTTTCAACACATTACAATATTAGTATGTGTATGCTGTAACATGTCACTTATAAAATAATGCAATATATCACATATATCTATTTCTTTAAATAGTTGTTGCTAAGTTTTAAGAAATACGTTTGTTAATCAACCAAGAAACAGTAATAGATTAAATGTGTTTCATATAATAGTCATCACTCATTTAAAAAAGAAAGAAATAGTAATGTCACAGGAAAACTACTTCTCAAGCACTTTACAGTGTATGTAAATTCTGCTACAGCTTGGCTTCCTATTTACTTTCTGATTGTCTTTTGGCACAAAACTCCCTGTATTGTAGAATGTGTTGAAATTTTCAGGACTTCTGAGTTACAGAGCAACTTGACAGGTGGAATTTTCCCTTAGTGAAAGTCAGGAAGAAATAACTGCCTTCTTACAGGTTTCCTGGTGCTGAGTCATGGTTTCAGTTCTGCTCAAATGCCTCTTAATTTTGGTTGACTTATTAAGAGCTGGTATAATGGAAAAGGAAAATGAGAAAGAGCACATGGTATTAAAGGTATCACTGAAATCTAAAGGTATTGACTGAAAACACACACAACATTTTGTGTAATAAGTTTAATGGCAGTGGTACTTGTTGCACTGGCTTGATGACAAGAGTATGAAAAGCCCTATGATTAGTGATAAGATCATGTAGCAAAACTACCAAAATAGCATTCTGGAGTCTATTCAGGGGTCCTTGTAGCATTATACTTTTATTTATCTAAAACTCTGTCATTATTCTAGTCTCAACTCAACACTTGATCTCAGCCAAAAGGCCGAAAAGCAATTCTAGTCTCAACTCAAGCCATCAACCAATCTCATTGAAAATACCTGATAGTCAGATAAGAAATATTTCCCAGATAATATGAGGGAAATATACGATGGGTTATGCTTAGTTTCCAGTTTCAAAAGTAATTACAATTAATTTTTATGGATGATCACCTGGGAAAAAAATTAAGAAATTTTTTGAATTTAGATCTTTAAATTTACTACTTATAGGTTTATTTCACCATCAGGAACAAAGTTGAGATAATGAATCATCTGAATGCATGTTTCTTTTACTTTTCCTTCTCTCTCTCTCTCTCTCTCTCTCTCTCTCTCTCTCTCTCTCTCTCTCTCCTCCATCTCCCCCCCACACTCCTCTTCCTCTTTTTCCTCCTGCTCCTCCTTCTCCTTCTTTTCCTTCTCCTTCTCCATACCTGGCTGTACTCAGCCTTACTTATGCATCTGTGGCCAAGGATCTCTCTTCTCTTCTCTCCTCTCCCTCTCTCTCTCTCTCTCTCTCTCTCTTCTTCTGGGCATTGTGGTTTGCAATACAGATACTAAAAGATTATCATGTATATCCCTTTATCTACTTTTGTCACTCAGTTCTTATCCAGCGTGATTATTTCCAACCATTACTGTTATACTGGTTCTTTTTCTTTCTTACCTACCCTCTGCCCCACACACGCTTGTGGTAGATTCTGACTATTAACCAATCAAAGATTACTCTTGATGACACTCAGGGGACTGTATGTTCAGTCGTGCAGTGCCAAAGATTGAACCCAGGTTTGCCACATACAAGGAAAGCACCTTTGTCTGTGCTGTCTCTCTGGTACCTGAATGCATGTTTGCGCCTTATGAATTTTGATGTCGCTTTCTAATCCCAAGATTGTATGTTTATAATCTATTGTAAGCACGAAGGCCATTTCATAGATAAAATTTTGATATATCCAAGTGGAAAATTGGAGATGAATTAGATCTGGACTAGGTTAAAATTTCTTGGCAAGTTAGGAAGGCAGCAAGGTAGGTGGTTGTGAAGGAGTCTAAGGGAGGACCTAGAAGGCATATAGAAGTTTAAACACAGAAGATGAAATAGTATTGACAAGAAGGGAAGCTAGGTGAAAAATAAGACAATTCTGTTGAAGAACTAGGAGATGGCTCAGAATATTAGAGTGTATGGCTTGCATGCTAGAGGTCTGGGTTCTCTCTGTGTCAGTTCATGGTTCCCTGATCACTATGAAGAGCATCACCCAAAGTACTGAACTGGCTAAAACTTCTGAGCATTGCCAGGTATGACCCAAAAACAAATACAAAGGAACTGGGAAGTAGTCAGTCAGCATGAATAAATAACAAGATAAATAATTAAGATTAGTAGAAATTTAAAAAGTAGAAAATTATCTATGTATAGAAAGATAATTCTGATTATCATTTTATAATCACAGTTAAGGAATTTAGTCTGTAACTTTATCAGGAGATGATTCCCTCACACCCTGATCCTGGTTTTTATTTGTTTTTTATTTTGGGGGATACATTTGGCAGTGCTCAGGGCCTACTCCTGGCTGCTTGCTCACAGATCACTCCTAATGTGTTTGGGGCAAAGAGGAGAACCACATGGGATGCTGGGGATTGAATCTAGTAAGCCACACGTAAGGCAAGTGTTCTACTCACTGTTATTGCTCTGCCCCCAACCCCCAGTGTTACATTTTCTATAACTTGAGTTCTGGCTCTAGTTTGTTTAATATATGAATCTGGATGGAAAAATAATAGAAGTAATATGTGTTAAAAATTACCCTACAAGAGTGAAATTTATTAGCTTATCAAAATCTGAAAATAATCTTTAGTAAAATGTCTTTGTCTTTATTAAAAATAGCACCAGTGGCATCATAATAAAGGAGATGATCACAAATCTCCTGTTTCCAAAGTTGGCTACATTGTGATTATAGATTCTATTTTATAGGAATCTATAATTTATAGAATCTGTAATTTTGAGTATAGAAAGATAATCAGAGTTATAATCTGATTATACAGATAGATAACTTTCTACAGGTAGATAACTTTCTACTATTTTTTATTTCTACTATTCTTAGTTGTTTATCTTTAAATTTTGATTTTCATGTCGACTGCCTACATTCTTGATCTTTTGTATTTGCTTTTGGGTCAAACCTGGCAATGCTCAGATTGTTATTCATAATTATTCATAGAAAATTATTTGTACTTAAGTTATATGATAGTTTTTAAATGGCTTGTGTCATAGGCTTGGCTTATTCTTGTTATTCCAATTGATATTCTTACAGAAATATGGGCTCTAATTGAAGAGGACATTTTCATTTACCACCAATATGAACTTGTTTAACACCAATTTTTCCTTTCATCTTCTACCTAACCTATAAACTTATTTTTTTGTAATACTGGCAGGAAAAATTAATATTATCCAAGGGAGCTTTTTTTCTTTTTTTTGGCGTCACACCCGGTGATGCACAGGGGTTACTCCTGGTTCTACACTCAGGAATTACTCCTGGCAGTGCTCAGGGGACCATATGGGATGCTGGGATTTGAACCCGGGTCAGCCGCGTGCAAGGCAAACGCCCTACCCATTGTGCTATCGCTCCAGCCCCTATCCAAGGGAGCTTTTTATATCTAATTAGAAATGGAAAGGACATTGTTCCTATTTTGTCCATCTTTGCATGTTGAAAGTCTAGTACTATGCTATGGATAAGGTCAGTCTTCAATAAATATTGAATATTGTTGAATGAATTAATGTTAAATGAATAATTACATAAACTTTCAAAATCACATTTAATTAATTCTAAACCTGTATATTTAAGTTGTACATTATATTAGTTGATCTTTTTGAAATACATTCATGATTTTGAATGTATATGTCAAATTTAAGAAAAATTTTAACATTTAGAATTATTGTTAATTTTAATTATTGTTTAATTATTGTTAATTGAGCACACTTAGAAGTGCTCAAAGGATACTGTTGGCTGTATGTTAGAGGCTACTCTCGGAGGGGCAGACGGTGGCTCCAGGCACCAAAGCCAGGTGTTTCCCATGCAAAACATGTATTCAGTCATTTCAGCTCTCCCTGGCTCAACTGAAGGATTTTAAAAAAATAACTGACTTCTATTATACGTTAAATTAAGGAACCAGAATCTATGGGTCTGGGAACTTAAAGAATTGGAGGCATGCTTTGCATTTGGGAGTCCAGAGTTGATTCCCAGTGCCACACAGTCCTTTGGGTACTGCCAGTAGTTACACTGATGAGACATGATCCCTGGAGTTTTCACCAAGACCTGTCATAGCGAAAACAAATGAAAACAAAATAGGAGCAGATATAGTACAGCGTTTAAGGTACTTGCCTTACATGTGGCAGAGCCGGCTTTGATCCTTGGCACCACATATCATCCCCTGAGCAATGCCAGGACTGAACCCTGAGCACAGAGCCAGTAGGAAGCCCCGAACTGTGTGTAGCCCCCACACAGAGCAGAGCAAAACCAGGAAGGAGAATTTACCAGAAGGCGATGGTATCACATGATTGAAGATCATACAAGCAAATTTTGTGAAGCCTAGATATATTTTAGGCTGTACCTTCTAAAGTATATCTGTAACTGGAAATGTATATGTCATTACTGACATCAGTAATGTCAGCATATCTATTCTTGAGGACTTCAATCTCAGTGAAGATTAAATCCGGGATGATTTCAGAAACATACCTGGCCACGAAGATTTAGATACCCATCTTGTTGTTGTCTCTGGCTTTGGTTTATTCCCAGCAGTGCAAGAGATCCAACCCAGGGCTGCCACAAGAAATGCATGTGCTCAGCCTTGAAGCTATGTCCCCAGCTTCCTTGCATTCCTTTGTTTCCCACTTTTACTGTGTCACTGTATCACTGTCATCCCATTGTTCATCGATTTACTCGAACGGGCACCAGTAACATCTTTATTCCTTCCAACTCTGAGGTTTTAGCGTTACTCTTCTTTCCCAACAGTTGGAGGATTGGAGGGTCTTTCAGGGTCAGGGGAATGAGACCTGTCGTTACTGTTTTGGGCATATCAAATATGCCACAGGTAGTTTGCCAGGCTCTGCCCGTGCTTGTGGGATACTCTCAGTAGCTTGCCAGGCTCTCTGAGAGCTATATAACTCTCTACGACTTGTTGCCTACGGTCCGAACTTCATTAAATATGGTATGGTAATTATAGAAAATGGGTAGGAAGTGTCTTATAATGTGTAGCGCAGTCCCAAAAGCGGCCTGGAGCGTGGCGGCAGTTGGGTCGTGGAGGTCAGCTGCCCGGGCTGGGTCTCTTGGGAGGGGAGGGTTCTCACCCGCCCCCTCTGGGGCACTCCAAGTGGAAACAGCCTGGCGCAAAGTCCCACTTTTACTAGTGACTATATAAACATTTTCTAATATTTCTTATGGGAATTACATTATAAAGGGCAAATTTGGGTGATTGGTGCTGATTGATTGAAAAATTAATGTGAAAATGTTTTGTGATTTAGAACTGGAACAGATAATCTATAAGTAAAAATACTTTGATTTTAATAAAAATGAATTTATGTTATATGTATAAGTTATATTAATCATAAGGATAAAATAATTAAATATTTAAAATTATTTTGAATAAAAATTATCTTTTGACTTCCTCTGAACAATTATTATTCTACTTATATCTATATGTCCCATATTTAGCACAATGCAATTTATTAGTATTTATCATTAACACTTATTAAGATTATTTTGTTTTTGCTTTTGAGACATACCTGCAGTACTCAGCACTTACTCCTGACCCTGCATGTAGGTGACCACTCCTGGTGTTCTTCAGGAGACCATGTGGGGTGCCGGCTATGGACCTGGTGCAGCTGTGTGCAAAGCCAGTGCCTTACCTGTTGTACTCTCTCCAGCCCCTTAAGAATTTTTTGTTTATATAATGAAGATAATAGTTATAGTGAAATGAATTACAATGAGGCAGAAGGGATGCAATAAAGTATTTTTAAATCAATAAATACAATTTTGTATTGTGAGTCAATTATAGATACAGGACAAGTTATATCTAGCAAAGTCCCAAGAATTAGGGCTGGGGAGATAGAATTCAGCTTAAAGGACATATCTCACAAGTTCCCAACCCGGGTTTAACCCTTGGTGGCAAGTGATCCACCAGCACCCTGGAATCACACCATGGAACATCCAGGGATATCCCAATATTCCCTAACACTGCTCAACCTGAGCAGCAGTGCTCTCACCCCCTGGCCTGGTGGCCAACTTTCATGGGAGTCCCTTGAGCACTGGCTGGGAAACTTCCCCTTAAAGAAAAAAAAGAGAGGACAAAAAGAGGGAAGGAGAACAGAAGGAAGGAAGGAAGGAAGGAAGGAAGGAAGGAAGGAAGGAAGGAAGGAAGGAAGGAAGGAAGGAAGGAAGGAAGGAAGGAAGGAAGGAAAATAGGTGTCTTGATGAGTCTCATCTTAATAAAGATGGTTTGAAGTAGTACATTGCTTCTTTGAACTTACTGAAGATGCTAAATATATAGGACATTTTTGAGAAACACAGAAGTCAAATGAAATACAAAAAAAATGTGGAGAGAAGTGGTTATGTGTTTTAGAATACTCAGTCGAAAAGAGGAAGAACATGAATAATTTCTACAATAGATGTATTTGGATGAAACTTCGCAGGAGAGTTTTGTCAAGGTCTAAAACTTAAAAAAGAATATTATCTGACAGAAAGATCGTTTCACAATTTTAAATTGCAATAAAACAAATCCAAACACAGTTCTTATCTTTTTCTCTTTTCCCTTTCGTGTGTGTGTGTGTGTGTGTGTTGGGGGGGTGTATTTCCAGTGGTGCTCTGGGTTTGCTACTGGCTCTGTGCTCAGGAATCACTCCTATTGGTGATCAGGGGACCATATGAGGTGCCAGGATTGAATCTGGGTCAGCTTCATGGAAGGGAAGTAACTTTTCTGCTGTATTCTCTCTCTGGCCCCTACATAGATTTATTTTCTATGTTCAGTACTATGTGTAACTTTCACTGTGGAAACAACTTTAATGGTGTTAATGTCCTCCTATTCTTCCCCAAATTTTGTTTTATGAAAACACTGTGATTTACAAAGTTGTTCTTGTTGGGTTTTAGATGTACAATGTTCCAATGTTCATATTCCGTCCACCAGTGTTCACAGGCTCCACCCCCCTCCGCTCCCAAGCCTGCCTCATTCACTGCTGGTGGGAATGTTGACTGGTTCAATCCCTATGGAAAATGTTATGGAGGGTTCTCAGCAAACTTAAATGTGAGCTGCCATATGACCCAGCAATTCTTCTTTTAACCATTTAACCCCATGGCAGAAAAACATTCATATAGAAGGTTGTATGCACACCATTATTCATTTCAGCACTCAGTACAATAGCTAAGATTTGGAATCAACCTAGATGTCCAACAACAGATCAGTGGGTCATGAAGTATATAAATACACAAGTATATGTATATACAAGATGTGGTATATATATCCAGTGGAATACTACATAGCAGTAAGCATTGATGAAATCATGCAATTTGCTGCAGCATGGATGGATCTGGACGATATCGTCCTAAATGAATTAACTTAGAAAAAGGAGAAACACAGGATGATATGATGTCAAGTCCTCCTTGAGCATACAGTATCAAGGATATAGGTCAAAGGACAAGTTTGGCATTTACGAGGTCCAAATTCAGTCCCAGGTAACACATAACCCCCTAAAGAATGTTGGTTGTGTTCCTGGTATCTTCCAACTACCACTGAGTCTTCTCTCAGCACTATTGCTGTGACCCTGAGCCTAGTAGCTCTTGTTCTGTCATTAAACTCTGGGGCTTGCACCATGTAGTATCGTAACCCTTACCAGCTCTAATGGTTCCAACAAATTTCAATTAGTTCATCAAAATTACATGCTTTATGCAATGATACAACAAATTTTTGGTAACCAAGGTGGATATTATTTATAATATAAAATTGCACGAGTCTGTATTGTAATTCCATTGGTAGTGTTGTTGTTCTGATGGGTGAGTGGGGGGGGTGGTCGTTCACCATCCTGCAGTGACCTGAGGGTTCCCTGGTGCATTTGGGATGGATCACCGCCCCCCTCCCCCGCCCCAGGGCTGATGATGATGTACGAATGAAGGAAGCAATAGACGAATGAAGGAAGTGGGCCACCAGGCTGGTTGGTAATCAATGGCTGTTTATGCATGTCTCACAGCATTAGTTACAGAGAAATCATGAAGGGTTGGGGGGTAGCTATTACGCAGAGTTGTGATTGAACATTGTCATACACAATACACAGATTTAAAGCCTATTCTTCAGGGAAAGTTCTTCTGGAAGATCTACCCACGGACAAAATCTCATCTAGGGGCTCAACACTCTAGATCCCCACTAGGAGATCTGCCTGAGGGTGGAATTCCACCTAAGGGCATATTGCTTTCTCCTTTCCTTTGCTAGTAATCCATTTAAATGATCATTTTAAATTTACTTAATAATGTTTCTAATCATTTCCTATGGAAACAGAGATTTATGATGCTTAAATGGTACCTCTTCCTGGGGACATCTTGCTATATATCCCAGACTACAGTTCTCAGGCTAGGTTAATCATTCCTAACCCTAGCAGGGTCCTTATTCAGTCACTTCTTTGAGTCATGTCTGTTTGTTCCATGATTGTAATCTTAACTTCTTATGGCGCTTAGCTTGTCCCTTTTTTATTTTGCTCTTTGGGACACACTGTTCCAATGTACCGGGATTACTCCTGGCTCTGCACTCAGAAAATACCCCTGGATGTGCTCAGGGGACCATATGGGATGCTGGGAATCGAACCTGGGTTGGCTGAGTACAAGTCAAACACCCTACCCGCTGTGCTATTACTCCAGCACCTAGCTTGTCCTTTTTTGATACCAAGGTAGCTTATGACCTGCCCTGGGTCCATCCTTGTCCTTCACCAAGACCCCTCCCACCTCCTCACCTCTTCTTTTGGAGTATTAGAAACTACGGGCAGCTGAGGCTTGAGTCAAGTGAATATGACAAATGCCCAGGAGTCAATATTTTTCTGAATCAATTAACTGCCACATTACAAAAGCACAGCATTAACTGTCTTCCTGTGTCTATATACAAAAAGGGCATTTCTCTAAAATAATCAGTGTAAAGGACATAAAGGAAAGAGAAAAGCAATATCTCACAAATACAAAATCTAGAGCTCTCAGAAGAATTTAACTTACAGGTTACAGGGTCTGATTTGGGGATGTTAATGATTAACAGGGGAGGAAGAGCACAAAGAAAAGGTTAAAGGTAAACCAGAGGGTTGGGAGTACCCAATGAAATTGGGTATGCCTCATGGAATTTGGTGTGCCACGGGAGCACTATGGTAGGTATAACTCAATAAACCTAAGCTTACTGCGGGGTAAGAAAGGACAAAACAATGTTACTTCTTAAAATGCTTAGAACTATAATCCAACAGGTAGTGTCTACTTCATAGGGTTGTTTTCACAAGTCCCACATTCCCACATAATCAGATGCAATCCTCCTTGTACTGCTCTTGTGGTTCAGGTTAAGTGTGCAGTGTGCACAACAAGCAAGAACATACTAGTACTACAGCCAAGTATATGAGTACTGGAACAAAGTGTGTGCTTATAAATATTGTGACAATATCTAGAACAAAAAGCAAGAAGGAAGGGGAATGACAACATTTAGAATTGTGACAATTTCCTCTAATGGTAGACTTTTAATTCTAGCTTAGTATTCAAGCAATTGATTTCTAAAATTATTAAATAAATGAATTGCATTATAATGCATTGTTTAGTCATTACATTTAGTTGCTTTTTCTTCTCTAAACGATCAGTTTGAAGAAACAATCATTAAAATGGAAGGAAATTCTTGGAAGGTATTGTCCTCCCCAGCATTGAATCTTCCAGTAATTCTCCACACCCCCATAAAGGAAATGCCTATAAAAGAATCATTGTACTGTGATTCAAAACACATAAAATATTTAGATCTTAACCATAGGTATATGTTAGAATAAATCATTCATATACACCGATTAAGAAATGAGAATCTATTGAAATATTCTCAGCATGAATATTTTACATAATTACAGATTTTGTGCCAAAACTTTTGCAAAATAATGTGAAGTATGACCATTGTGTGAAAAAAATTTTTGGTATTAAAATATCATATTTCTAAACTACCTCTGATTTAAGATTAGCATGCATGGAATATGAACAATTATACTTTATTACTTAAAAAATTTAATTGAGGCACCGTGATTTACAAAGTTTTTCTTAGTTGAGTTTATGCCTACGATTTTCGAACACCACTCCCAGCACCAGACTGAAGCGATGGCCCAGCAGGTAGGGCGTTTGCCCTGCACATGGCTGATCTGGGCTCGATTCCTCCGTCCCTCTTGGAAAGCCTGGCAAGCTACCGAGAATATCCCGCTTGCACGGCAGAGCCTGGCAAGCTACCCGTGGCATATTGGGTATGCCAAAAAGCAGTAACAACAAGTCTCACAATGGAGACATTACTGGTGCCCACTCGAGCAAATCGATGAACAATGGGGATGACAATGCTAAAAGTGCAGTGCATTATTTGCTATTATTGGCTGGCAAATTATAATTGAAACACTACATATGGAAATTTTTGCTATAGTGTTGTAAATGATGGATTTGTACAATGTAATATTCTATGTCCAAAAACTGTAAAACCATCATCCTTTGCAGCTGTTTACCTTTTAGCAACATAAGGAACAGTATATATACCTAATACACTGTCATATTCATAATGTGCATTGTATATTACATGTAATGATTAACAGTGTGATAAGTTATAAACCAATTTTTTACTGAATAAGCAGGGTGTGACAATTTTGCTCTGTGATATTGATGATTTTTGGTAAATTTCATTTTTTAAAAATTTATTTATTTTTAATTAGTGAATCACCATGAGGGTACAGTTACAGATTTATACATTTTTGTGCTCATGTTTCCCTCATACAAAGTTTTAGAACCCATCCCTTCACCAGTGCCCATTCTCCACCACCAGTAAACGCAGCATCCCTCCCACCCTCCCCAATCCCATCTCCCCCCACCCCACACTGCCACTATGGCAGGGTATTCCCTTTTGTTCTCTCTCTCTAATTAGGTGTTGTGGTTTGCAATAAAGGTGTTGAGTGGCCATTGTGTTCAGTCTCTAGTCTACATTCAGCCCGCATCACCCTTCCCCCGCATGGCCTCCGACCACATTATATTTGGTGATCCCTTCTCTGAGTTGCCCTCTCCCCAGAATGTGAGGCCAGCCTCCAAGC